>NC_034612.1:20087363-20090060 GCF_900095145.1 Mus pahari
GGGAGGGAGGGAGGGAGAGGGAAAGCAAGAGAAGTCAATGTGGCAGGCAAGTAAATTATACCAGGGCCTGGGAGATAGGGCTCCTTGGATAAAGGTGCTTGCAGTAAAAAGCCAGGAGACCTGAGACCTACATGGTGGAAGGAGTGAACCAATTCCCTCAGGTTATTTCTCTAAGTGTCACATGTGCTCTGCAAAATGTGTGTGTGTGTATATATAAAGAATAGGTTTTGTCAAAAAAAAAAAAAAAAAAAAGAATAGGTTTTGTTTGTTTTTTTAAATGTCTGGGTCAGGCCAGGTATAAAGGTGCAGGCCTGTAACCTCAGCACCTGAGAGGCAGAGGAGAGGATCAGGAGTAGAAGGTCCACCCTGACCAAAAAAGAAGAAGGAAGTCTGAAGTCCTGTCAATCTAGGTGTTATTGATCCTTCTCACTGGACCCTGCCCTCAGGACAGATACCACAGAGCCCCAAGTTCCCATAGGGTGTGCCCTGCAGGCTGGCTGACCCATTCCCACAGCAGCTCTGGGATCCAAGGAATCTAGGCCACCATATCCTGCCACCTTGACGTCCCTCAGGCATCTGTAAAGGCTGGGCAAGGGCAGGGCTGGAATGCAGGTCATCCCACCCAGAGCCAATTCCGTGACCTGAGATGGCCAGCATCCCTACTCTCTAAAGAAAGGTGGAGCCTGGTCACTACAGTTGTGTCTGTGTGTGCATGCAGCTTGCATGTGTGGATGTCACTAGTTGAATCTTTCCTTGAGGACTATCCACCTCTGTAGTTTTTAAGATTTAGTTTGGGGTGGAGAGAGAGAGCTCTGTGGTTAAAAGCACTGACTGGAGGACCCAGATTCAATTTCCACCCAGTTCTTTAGGATCCAAAACCCCTATACAGTCATAAATGCAGGCAAAACACCTATGTACATGAAATATGAATCTATAAAAATTGGGCTAGAGAGATGGCTCGGTAGTTAAGAGCACTCACTGTATACTCTTTCAGAGGACCTGAGTTCAATTCCCAGCAAGCACATGGTGGCTCACAACCGTCTGTAATGGGATCTGATGTCCTCTTCTGGCATGGAGGCATATAGGCAGGTAGAGTACTCATATACATAAAGTAACTAAATTTAAAAAAAATTTTTTTTTTCGAGACAGGGTTTCTCTGTGTAGCCCTGGCTGTCCTGGAACTCACTCTGTAGACCAGACTGGCCTCAAACTCAGAAATCCACCTGCCTCTGCCTCCCAAGTGCTGGGACTAAAGGCATGTGCCACCACTGCCCAGCAATAAATATTTTTTTTTTAATTGGAAAAAAAAAACATTAGAAAGATTTCTTTTTCACTTAAGTGTCTCTTTGGAGGTATGCACATGTGAGTGCAGGTATATAGAGAGGACAGAAGAGGGCGCTGGTTCTCCTGGAGCTAAAGTTGCAGGTTGTAAACCACCCAGTTTGCGTCCTCTGTAAGAGCAGTAGGCACTCATAACCACTGAGCCATCTCCCCAGTGCCCCATTTACCTTGTGAGACCGGATCTCTTACTGTCCTGGGTCTTACCAAGTAGGTTAGGCAAGCCCCAGAGATCCCCTTTCTTGGTCTCCCCAGTGCTGGGCTTACAGTGCCCACCCCCAGGGCTCCCTGTTTTATAAAGGGGTTGAACCCAGGTCTTCAGGCTTTCAAGGCAAGTACTTTGTGAACTGGCTAATATCAGGAGGTAGAGGCAGGTGAATCTCTGTAAGTTCCAGGCCAGTGGATCTCTGTGAGTTCAAGGCCAGCCCAATCTACATAGTGAGTCCGAGGACAGCCAGGGCTACATAAAAGAGAGACCTTGTCTCAAAACTGAAATGTAATGTTTTCAGTTCTATTTATTTTTTTGTGTGATGCAGTAGCACACGCACCCCAGTGGCACTCGGGTTGTGGAAATCTCATCTCCCCTCCAACCAAGTGGTTTCCAAGGATCAACTCAAGCTGTCAGGCTTGGAGACCCTTAACGTTTGGGGGGCTTTGGGGTGGCTTTTATTGCTGTTATGGGGGTTGGTTGGCTGTTGTGCGTAGTCAGAGATATTAAGATAGGGCACATGGGTGGTTTTCTTGGCCCACAGCCTCACAGAATCACCCTGAAAATGGAGTTTAGACTTAACTGTTGCCTCTGAGGTCCCCGCCATTACACAGAGTGGCCCAGTAACCCCAGGAAGGCCAAGGGCTGGGCACATCTGGTTGTGCACAGCTGTTCTTCCAGAACTGGGGAGGCTGAAATGGGAGGACTTTTGAAACCAGCCTGAGCTACCGACAAAGTTCAAGGTTAGACCAGACAACTTAGTGAGATTCCCAGCAGGCCTCAGTGATCTTCCTGGCTCTGCCTCCCTAGTGCTGGGATTGTGGCCTGGGCCATCACACCTGGCTTGCTTTTTAAAATCAGATGTGATGTAGTCCAGGCTAGCCTCAAACTTACTATGTAATCGGGGATGACCTTGAACTTCTGATCTTCCTAATTCTACTTTCTACCTCAGGAGTGTTGGGATTTCTCAGTGTATGGGAGCACAGGGTTCCTCTGTGTATCCTGGTCATCCTGGAACTTGATCTGTAGACCAGGCTGGCCTCAAACTCAGAGATTTACCTGCTTTGGCCTCCCAAGTGCTAGGATTAAAGGCATGCACTACCCTATGACAACTCAGCTAGAATCACTAGATTTTTTTTTGGGGGGGGGGG
>NC_034612.1:20090375-20095446 GCF_900095145.1 Mus pahari
TCTCTCTCTCTCTCTCTCTCTCTCTCTCTCTCTCTCTCTCTCTCACACACACACACACACACACACACACACACACACACACATACACACACACTCAATGTAACTTCAAAAAGACCAGCAGAAATACTAAAAAGTAATGTCACAGCAATGCCACAAGGAGTTGAGAAACGGAACCACTTGTTGCTGGGGTAGAGTCACACAGCACTCAGTGGCAGGGATTCAGTCTGATGAACCTGTCGCTGATCAACGTCCTCATCTTCCACAGAGAGCGCTTACACAGGCTGAGTGGCGTGTGTGGCTCATTCTCTCGAGGCAGTCGAGAGACTTGGTAAACAAGATGTAAAAGAACGCTGTTGGCCGAACACCAAAGCACGTCTCACAGGAAACTTCTGTTTATATACACACTCTAAAATAAGGACAAAATGGGCTGGAGAAATGTCCCGGTAGATAAGGACACTTGCTGCTCAGTCAGGAGGACACGACTGACGTTCAAATTGCCTGCATCCGGCTAAAAAGCCAGGCATGTCAGAGCAGCCAGTAGCCCTGCCATTGGGGGCTGAGAGGCAACAGAGGCAGAAGGATTTCTGGGACTTGGTGACCGCCTAGCTCCAGGTCAAGTGAAAGAGCCTGTCTCAAGAGAATGAGTTGGGAAGTGACAGAGCGGGACAGGTCCTTGTCTGACCTTTGCACCTGCCTCTCTCTCTCTCTCTCTCTCTCTCTCTCTCTCTCTCACACACACACACACACACACACACACACACACATTCTATTGAAACTTTTTAAAATGCTGAAGAAGGGGGCTGGAGAGATGGCTCAGCAGTTAAGATCATTTGCCCAGTCAAGAGGACCTGACTGGGCATCCAAATCTCCTGCATCAGGCTAAAAAGCCAGGCATGTCAGAGTATACTTTCCAGAGGACCCCCATGGCAGCTCACTACCATCTGTAACTCCAGTCCCAAGGCATTCAACACCCTCTTCAGGCCTCCGAGGCCACTGCACGCACACGGCGCACAGACGGTGCATGCAAGCAGAAGACTCAGACACATTTCAAAATCAATGAGCAAAGTTAACAAGAACATTGGCTGTCGTGAGGGGCTATTTAATGGCGCATGGGGTGACCTAAAAGCCACTCGGCTCCTCAGCATGGGTGACTCACGAAAGCTGTGTTACTGGAGCCCCCTGAAAAAACACACAGGCAGCTCATCTGCTCCAGAGTCTTCTCTTCCCAGCAACTGTGACAGCTGTTATGACTGACATAACCTGGCAAGGGCCCCCTTCCCACCCACCCCTACCCCCCCCTTGCAAAATGGCTAAGTTTCAGGAACTTCTGGGGAATCTTCCTGGGCTTCCTTCCCTCCCTTCCTCCCTCAGTTCAGAGACTATAGCTACAAAAGACTAATAACAGGAGTTTGGCTTCATCTGTGTGTTACTATGTACCCTAGAGGAGTTTGTTACACTGTTTCCTTTGACAGAAGGTCTCGCATAGCCCAGGCTAACCTCCAAGTTCATACCATCTTACCTTACTCACCTCCTGGGTGCTGGGGCACAGGTTTACCCCAAGGCTCCCAGCATACTAGATTAGCACTCTACCAAGCCACATCCCAGCCCTGCACAGCACTTTGGTTTTTGAAACACGCTTGATTCTTACAGCAGCTCCACAAATAGGAGGTGTGAGTTTGGTTACCATGGGGACAGCATCCTCAGGTGATAGGAGTTTCTCAAGCTTCATCCTAAGCCTATAGGACCATCAGGAATCAGCTCCATGGTTCAATGTGGGCAGACCCATCACTGTGCAGTGAATGGCTAGTTTCACCAGACAACAACTGACAAGCAAATTATACCTGAGGCCCGAGACATGACTCACTGGGTAAAGGCGCTTTCCACCAAACCTGATGGATGACCTGGGCTCCATACCTGGATTCCATGTAAAGAGGCAGGTGGCACGTGGCAGGAATCTGTAATCCCAGCATCGCTGTGGTGAGACAAGAGGCAGAGAAGGCCAGCTAGCTTGGGGCAGCTTTGCAACAGAGAGAGAAAGAGAGCGAGAGCGAGAGCGAGAGCGAGAGCGAGAGAGAGAGAGAGAGAGAGAGAGAGAGATCCTGCATCAGTAGTGTGAAAGGATGGACTCTGAAAGCTGCCCTCTGACCTCAATAAATACATGACCTGTGTTCGCTCAACCAGTCTCTCTGTCTGTCTGTCTGTCTCACACACACATGTACCAGTAAATTTTTAAAAATAATAAAAATTACAATTTTTTTAAATTAAAACAGGGCTGGAGAGATGGCTCAGTGGTTAAGAGCAATGACTGCTCTTCCAGAGGTCCTGAGTTCAATTCCCAGCAACAACATAGTGGCTCACAACCATCTGTAATGGGATCTGATGCCTCTTCTGGTGTCTCTGAAGATAGCTACAGTGTATTCGTATACATAAAATAAATAAATCTTAAAAAAAATAATAAAACAATAAGCCAGGCAGTGGTGATGTATGCTGTTAATGCCAGCATTTAGGAGGTAGAAACAGGCAGATCTTTGAGTTCAAGGCCAACCTGGCCTACAGGGTGAGTTCCAGATCAGCCAGGGCTGCACGGAGAAACTGTGTGTCAAAACAAACAACAACGACAACAAAAATCAAGGACCCGTAAGATGGCTCAGTAGGTAAAGGCATTTGTCACCAGGCCTGACCTGAGTCCCCAGGATCCACACCATAAGAAGGAAAAAAAACAAGTTCTGAAAATTGTCCTCTAACCACATGTGCACTTTGGCATGAGCACTGCTCCCGTCACACACAATAATGGAGAAATTGAATACATACAATAATAGATAAATAGCCAGATGTGCTGGTTCATGATGCTTGGAGGGTCAGAATTTCAGGGTCAGCCCAGCAACAGTGGTGGTGCACGTCTTTAACCCCAGCACTCTGCCTGGTCTACAAAGTGAGTTCCAGGATAGCCAGGACTACACAGAGAAACCCTGTCTTGAAAAACAAAACAAAACAAAAAAAAGGGGGGGGGGAATAGCCCTGGCTGTCCTGGAACTCACTCTGTAGACCAGGCTGGCCTCGAACTCAGAAATACTGCCTGCCTCTGCCTCCCGAGTGCTGGGATTAAAGGCGTGTGCTACCGCTGCCCGGCTAGTTATTTTACTTTGTGTGTATGGGTGTCTTCCCTGCATCTATGTCTGTGTACCTCCCGTGTGCCTGATATTCTCTGATATTCTCAGAGGCTAAAAGAGGTTGCCAGATCCCCCTGAAGCTGAGTTACAATTTTGAGATGGCACGTGGGTGCTAGAGATTGAAACGAAGTCCCCTGGAACAGTAGATAATGTCCTTAACCTCTCCAGCCCCTGGATTTTGTTCTGTTTTGTTTTGTTTTTTAACATTGTGTCCTCGTGTGTCAGGGGTACAAAAATGTTCCTGTGCTGTGAAATTCAGAGGTTCTCCTTCTTCTTGGTTTTTTGAGACAGGGTTTCTCTGTGTAGCCCTGGCTGTCCCTTGAACTCACTCTGTAGAGCAGGCTGGCCTCAAATTCATCTTTCCACCTGCTTCTGCCTCCAGAATTCGGGGATTAAAGGCCTTTGTTACCACTTCCTGGTTTAGGAGTCACTTCTTAGGAGCTGTCCACCTAGCCTGTGTGTATGTGTGTGTGTGTGTGTGTGTGTGTGTGTGAGAGAGAGAGAGAGAGAGAGAGAGAGAGAGAGAGAGAGAGAGAGAGCTTTCCTTCTCTCCTTCCACTATGTGGGTCCAGGGGATCAAACTCAGGTCAAGCTTGGTAACAAACATTCTCACTCACTGAGCCTACCTGCCCACTCTTAAAATTTCTTTTTAGACGTTGTGTGGTGGCACACGCCTTCAATTCCAGCACTTGGGAGGCAGAAGCAGGAGGATTTCTGAGTTCGAGGCCAGCCTGGTGTACAGAGTGAGTTCCAGGGCAGGCAGGGCTACACAGAGAAACCCTGAGTCAAAAACAAAACAAAAACAAAACAACAAAGAAAGAGAATGTCTTTTTCAGAGGAGATTTCTGCAAAAGTAAAACATATCTAACCTCTTATAAGTTCGACTATAAACAGCTCCATCTTCACCACCTCTCCCCAATACCCAAAGAATACAATTTGTTTTGTCTTTGAGGTTTATTTTATTTTGGTTTTATGAGACCAGCCTCAGTCTCTCTAGAGTAGGGATTACAGATATTTACCACCACGTCGTTTGTAGCAGTTCTCAAAAACAAAGATATTTCCTTTCATCTTGTTCACACCACATACACACACACACACACACACACACACACACACACACCATTCTCACTTACAAGCCCTTGGTCATCTGGGGACCTCTACCTAGAACAGGTTGTCTTCGTTTAAGCTTTACCCCAGCGACCTGAAGAATTGTGCCCAAGTGGGACCAAGTGGGGCAGACCTAGGGCCCTTTAATATATCTAAGGTGATACCGGAGTGTGATAAGGTGATACCATAGTGGCACACCGTCACCCCAGCCCTTGGGAAGGGGAGAGAGCAAAAAAAAAAAAAAAAAAAAAAGCATAGGGGTTCAAGGTCATCCTCAGCTCCAGCGCGCCCCGCAGCTCCAGGCCAGCACGGGCTCCACAAAACCCCCGACTGAATCGAGTGACAATGGGAAAGCAGCGTGCAGGGTGACAGACAACGCCCGAGGGGGTAGGTGACCACGGGGCAGGGCGGGGCGCGGACAGTAAGAGGCGACCACGCGTGAAGGCAGCAAGCCAGCACACAATGGGCCTGGGAGGGCAGAGCGTGCGCGCGGCGCTCCGGGGGCCGGCCGCCGCACCACGTGGGCCGCAGAGCGCGCCGGGGCCAGCAGCGGGCCCCGTCGGCCCAAGGCCGGGCGCGGCGGCGCGCGCATGCGTGCGTGCGATTTGCGATCAGGCAGCGCGGCGGACAGCCCCGGGAGCGGGGCGGGCGGGGGGAGGAGGAGTTATATTGCGGGGTCCTTCCTCGCTGGGCCGCTGGTTCCTCAAGGAGCGGAGACGGCAAATGGCGGACTTCGATACCTACGACGATCGGGCCTACAGCAGCTTCGGCGGCGGTAGAGGGTGAGGCGGGCG
>NC_034612.1:20095862-20125354 GCF_900095145.1 Mus pahari
GCTGCAGCACGGAAACGGGCGGCGGCGGCCGACCTGCCCCTCTCCGGGGGGGTCCCCGCTGCCTGGCGCGGGGCCCCTGGGTCGCGAGAGAGGGCGATTTCCCTTCCCTTTTCGCATCCGGATGCTGGGACGGTCGGATCCCAGCGAGGGAGGCAGGGAGCGCGGACCTCAATCAAAACAAATAACACCGTAGTGGGGAGTGTGCGTGGCTCTTTCTCTCTGCCTCCCTGGCGTTTCGAATGCCTCGCTGACAGATAGACTGCGTGTCTGCTGGCGGAGATGATTTCTTCCCCGTGGCTTCCCTGACCTGGAGGATTCGCTTTCGCTTCGTTCTGATTCTGGTCAGATACAGACAACCTACTTTGAAACCAGTCCTCCTCCCACCTCCCCAAATCCTTTACTGATGAATAGAACGCTCCTGGTGCATCATTCCAAAAAAAAAAAAAAAAAAAAACCGGCGCCCGGATATTTTGTGCCCTTTTAAATAACACGTTACCAGCTGGGGTTGTAGCTCAGTCATAGAGCGATTGGCTAGCATGTCTTGGGTTTCAGTCTGCCAAACAATAGAAATAAACAAGCGTCAGCCACTTGCTTATTATTATTTTTTTTAAAGCTTATAGTTTTATGGAACAATTTACTTGTTTTATTTGTCAGGGACACACTTGGCCTTTATCCTATTTTTTACAGAAAAGGTGACTTGCCCCGAGAATATCACAGTAGTTCTACTTAGGTGTTAGGTTTCCCAAGTGGCTGCCCCCAAAGTGTCTTTTGTTAGGTGAAGAATGATCACCTTTAAATACCTGGCTTTGAAAGTGAGTCACGGTCTTGTTTGGTTGCTGGGTACTATTCATGCTTCCAGAAGGAGGAAGTTGGGGGTAAGGTGGAGCCACACGTATTTTATTTGCTAATAAAAATACAAATAGGTGTTGGATGAAATGTTAGCATGAGTGCCCTTGGGGATAGCTTTCTAGGTATGGGATTTGTACTAACATCCTGCTGGATTTTTTTTTTTGGTCTCGTGTGTATGTAATTCTGGCCAACGTGAAACACACCATGAAGACCAAGCGGATTCAGCCCACCTCTGCCTTCCCGGTGGTGGGCTTAGAGGCCTGAGCGGTCGCGCTCGTTTTGGGGTTGGGTTGTTGTGTTTTTCTCTCCTAGTTTGAAGAAAGTAAATGTGCTCAGGGGTTCTTTTTTCCCTACTCGAGTCCCCGTGCTGTGGAGAGGTTGAGGCAGGAGAAACCCAAGTTTAAGACAGCCTGGACTACATAGTGAGATCTTACCTCAAAGGGGAAGAAAACTGCCTTTGAACAAACTTCCCAACCTCTTTGGTGATGATGGAGAGGTCATTAGATTTAGCACATGCCACAATTGAGGCTCTTGAATAATTTTAAAACATTGCAAAGTAAAGAAATTCAAATCTCTCAAGATACAACTCATTTGAAGAACTTAAAGGCAGATGAAAATATTAGCCATTTGCCTAGATGTTCTCTCAAAGCTAATTTGAGATTCTTAACACGTTTGTTTTGTTTTTGTTTTTGTTCTGTGTAGCCCTGACTGTCCTGGAACTCACTCTGTAGACCAGGCTATCCATGAACTCAGAAATCCGCCTGCTCTGCCTCCCAAGTGCTGGGATTAAAGGCGTGCACCACCACTGCCCGGTAATTCTTCACACTCTTAAAGTATCCTTAAAGCTGTTTTGAAAGTCCTTACTCTTTAATCCCAGCACTTGGGAGACAGGGGCAGGAGGATTTCTGAGTTCGAGGCCAGCCTGGTCTACAAAGTGAGTTCCAGGACAGCCAGGGCTACACAGAGAAACCCTGTCTCGAGGAAAAACAAAAAAACAAAAAAAGAAAGTCCCTTACTTACTAACACCTCTTTGAATTGAGATTTTCAAGCTGGCTTTGTTTTGTTTCTCTTGGGGATATGGTCTCACTAGGTAGTCCTGGCTGCCTGTGGAAAACAGATCTGCCTGCCTCTACCTTCAAGCTAGTATTTAAAGGCCCGCATCACGGTACCATTTCGACTGGCTTGTTCACATGGAAGTACATTTCTCAATTTCTTTGTATTTATTTACTCATTTATTGGTATGAGTGTTTTACCTGCATGTGTCTCCTTTCCTGGTGTCCAAAAAGATGTCTGGGATGAGTTATGAGCGGTGGTAGGTACTTTGGTAGAACAGCTGTTGCTCTTGGTAAGAGCTGAGCCATCTCCCAGGCGCTTGGGTATATGCATTTTGAGACAGTTTCTATAGAATCCTGGCTTGTCTTGGAACTGCGTAGACCAGGCTGGGAACTCAGAGATCCTCCTGCCCCGCCTCCTGAGTACCCCCTGTGCACATCCCCCTTTTCTGTTCTATTTTAGGTAGGGTCTCTTGTTGGTTTTTCTCTGTGTAGCCCTGGCTGTCCTGGAACTCACTCTGTAGACCAGGCTGGCCTTGAACTCAGAAACCCACCTGCCTCTGCCTCCCAAGTGCTGGGATTAAAGGCGTGTGCCACCACTGCCTGGCAGGTAGGATCTCTTGTAGCATAGGTTGTGGCACACTCGGTAGGTAGGATGGCTTTGAACCAACATTCACCTGTCTCTGCCATTTTGGTGCATTTTTTTCTTTTCCTGTGTGAGGGGATGTTTGATTTTGGGGGGTTTTTTTTGGAGCCTGAGGCAGGAGGATTCCAGGTGAAAAAGATTGTCGCTAAGTCTATTTTGTCTTACAGAAGAACAGATCCGCCTCTGCTGACTTGTTTGTAGTCTCATTTCTTCCCTCACAGCTCAGCTGAGCACTTATGTCCTGTCCTCCTCTCTGAATCTGAAAGGTTACGGGACGGTAGAAGAGGTGGCTAGATATTTTTGGTGATTGATCTTTTAATCACTGTATTGGTAATGTTCATATCAGCAGTTATCTTTATGCTGTGCAGAACTTTAACCTTATAGGTGCCTCAGCATATATTGGGAAGCTCATCTTGTACTTAGTCATTTGTGTGAGGTACTTTTCCCTGGTCCAGAACACGAGGGCGATAGCTATGGCCTAAGCCTGACTTTCAGTTACACGTTGTCCAAAAGCTTTCATTAAGGCCCCAGGACAGTCTCGTTATGTCAGCAGTGCTCCGGAGCACTTGCCTCAATCTCTGTCCTTCCGAGTCAGTCTCTGTCCTTCCGAGTTCTGGGACTCAGGTCCTGCGCCTCTTTGGAGGGACCCAAGCCTGTTTTGTAGGTGTGTTATGGTCCTGCAGTTGTCAGGAAGTGAGGGCTGAAAGCATAGCTTTCTCCTCAAGCCTGTGCATATCCATCCTCAGCGGAACCAGCATTGTTCTCCAGCCAACAAAGCAAGACACAGTTCCCAGTCCTCAGAGTTGGTTGTACTCTGTTTTTCTTTTCTTTTTTTTTCTTTTCTTTTTCCCCCCCCTTGTTTTTTTTGAGACAGAGTTTCTCTGTCCTGGAACTCACTTTGTAGACCAGGCTGGCCTCGAACTCAAATCCGCCTGCCTCTGCCTTCCGAGTGCTGGGAATAAAGGCGTGCGCCACCACACCCGGTGATTGTGCTAGCTCTTTTTTTTTTTTTTTAAAGATTTATTTATTATACATAAGTACACTGTAGCTGACTTCAGACACACCAGAAGAGGACATCAGATCTCATTATGGGTGGTTGTGAGCCACCATATGGTTGCTGGGATTTGAACTCAGGACTTTCGGTAGAGAGAGCAGTCGGTGCTCTTACCTACTGAGCCACCTCTCCAGCCCGATTGTGCTGGCTCTTACATGGACTTGGTTTTGAAGTGTTTTGTTTGTTCAGTTGGGGGTTTTAGTTGTCTAGTTTCTTGAGACGGCATTTTTAGCCCTGGCTGTCCTGGAGTGGGTGCCACTACACCCAGGTGTTTGGTTGGCTCTGTCCTGTGGATCCCTGGCTAGCCTGGGTTATGTTGACAGCTAGCCAGAAACCTGCCTCTTGCTCTTCAGTGCCACCATGCCTCCAGGAATAGTGGGTGTGCACCAGCAGGCCCAGCCCCTACACTATCTTTTGGGGACTCTACTTTTGTTGTTGTGTGGGTTTGGGTTTTTAATTTTATGTCTATGGGTATTTTGCCAAAGTGTATGTCTGTGCATCATGGGTGTACTTACAGAGACCAGAAAGAAGGTACCAGATCCCTTACAATGGAAATTACAGACAAATGTGGTTGCTTGGAATCAAACCCCAGTTCTCTAAAAGAGGTGCTCATAACCCTCACAGCTCTCCATTCCAGAGTTTGGTTGTTTTGTTGCTCATTGACCATAAAAAGATACTAGGATGGTTTTACGTTTTATTTTATTTTATTTTACTTTTTAAATTTATTTAATGTATGAGTGCTGTTGCATATATGTCCGCATACCAGGAGAGGGCATCAGATCCCATTACAGACGGTTGTGAGCCATCATGTGGCTGGAAATTAACTCAGGACCTCTGAAAGAAGAGCTAGTGCTCTTAACTGCTGAGCCATCTCTCCTGCTCTGGTTTTACATTTGAAACATTTTTGTAAAATTTTACATTTGTAGCAAAGGCTTCTGGGTACTTAATTAAAAGCCATCAAGCAGGAGAATTAGATTGGTGCCAGTCTCAACCACGGGGACTGGGATTGTTGGAAGTACAAATGGAGGTATTCCCAAGCTTGATGTGGTGATGTGACCGTGGGTTCTAGCTACTGTGGGTTCTGAAGTAGAAGAATGACTTTGGACTACATATTTAGACCCTGGCTCCAAAACAAACAACAGGGACTAGAGGGGAAAGTTGAATGTCTTTAACCTCAGCACTTGGAAGGCACGGGCAGGTGGGTCTCTTGGGTTTGATGCCAGCCTAGTCTCCAGGACGGCCTTTACTTTCTTGAGGCAGGGTCTCGTTTCGTAGCCACGGCTACCTTGAAACTTAATATGTAGACATACAGACAGGCCTCAATTCAGAGACCGCTTGGCTCTGCCCTCCAAGTGCCTCCACTAGATTTATATTACTTGTTGGGAATGATTTGTCTGTGTGTGCCTGGTGGCAGATCAGAAGAAAGTGTCCAATTCCCTGGAACCCCATTAACATAGCTGTGGATGCAGAAAATGGAGCCCTGGTTCCCTGCGAGAGCAACAGATGCTCTTAGCCAGCTGCTCCATCACTGGCCTTGAATTTTCTTTATAATTAGTGTAATTATCAGTGACATAAATGAGTGCTTACAAATAACTGTAAGTTATTTGTAAAGAGTTTTTGTGTGGGAGCTGGGGTGCAGCTCATTAAGGAGCGTGCACCTGACATACCTATGAAGCTCTAGGTTCCATCTCCAGCACAGGTTATGGTGGGTGTGTCTGTGATCCCAGTACTGGGAGGGAGAGGCAGAACCGTATCCTCTGCTGCCGAGCTAATGGCTTAAAGCCAGCCTAGGATACACGGACCTGTCTCAGAAACAGCAAGCAAACAAACAAGCCACAGGCACTAGTGCTGTCACCTCTGCACGTTACAAGGAATGTGCTGCTGTGGTTGGCACCCCAGGAAGGACATCCAGGAGGGTGTTCCCCAGGCCTCTCAGTGCTAGCCTAGCACTCAGAACACTTCTGTCCTGTAGGTTGAATGGATGTTCCCAGGGTGTTAACTGGAACATTTGGTTGGGGTTTTCTGTTGTTTCATTTTGTTTTGTTTTGAGACAGGGTTTCTCTCTGTAGCCTTGGCTGCCCTGGAACTCACTATGTAGACCAGGCAGGTCTCAAACTCAAAGGGATTCTACCTCTGCTTCCCTAGTGCTTGGACTAGAGGAGGTTTGAGCCACCGTCCCAGATGCATTTGGGATTTTGAAATTTAGTGACATTCTGTAATTGGAGATGTTGACATGTTTCCTTATACAGGTCCCCCTTCCCCAAATGCATATAATATCTGAAATCAATCTAGTAGCAGAGTTTCCAACCCTTCAACAATGGGAGGTGGTCCTGCTCTTGTTGATAGACACAGGTCTTCTTTATCCTCCCCACCCCCTCTTAAGATGGTTCCGCTGAGACTGGTATGCAATGTAACCTAGGCACAAGCATGACCTTGAACTTCTGATCATCCTGCTCCAAGCTCAAGCTCGCCATAGACCTGGCTTCCTCTCCATCACCCAACCCTCCAGCTGCATGGTGGAGTGAGCGTTATCCAGCTTGGTACTGTCTAGGCTTGGACTGTTGTGGGTTGTCAGAGCCTATGCAGGGCTAGTAAGAGTAATGGGGGGCTTGTCTTGAAGGAAGGAAGGGAGAGAAGAAAGGTGAGAGTTGTGTCTGTGTGCTGTTTTTTTGTGACAGGGCCTTCCTGTGTAGCCCTGCCTGGAATAGAAGGTGGACACACACACACACAGTCCTTTTCCTTTTGTTTTTTGAGTCAGGGTTTCTTGGCTGTCATCCAGGTTGGCCTCATAGAGATCTACCTGCCTGTGTGTGTGTGTGTGTGTGTGTGTGTTTGTGTTTTATATGAAACAGCAAGAAGAATAAATGGAGACTTGCGAAGGAGACTCTTGAGATAGAAACTCACTGTATAGACCCAGCTTTGTTCTGAACTCGCATCTGCCTGTCTCTGCCGCTTCGGTGCTGAGAATAATGGGATGTACCAGCACACATGGCATATTTATTTTAATTCTGAGGTTGGGTCTCCATATTTACCCACCTTCCCTAGGAATTGGTACATAACCAAGAATGACCTTGAACTCCTGATGTCCCTGACTCTCCCGCCTGTATGCCTTTATTAATACTAAGGTTAAAGGCATGGTGGAGCCTAGGGATTTGTCCATACTGCACAAATACTCTACTGCTGAGCTATATCCTTAACACACAAACACACTTTTTTTTTTAAACTTTGGAGGTATTTTGTTTGGTTGAAACAGTCTTGCCAGGGCTGGCATCATTTGAAATTCCCACTTCCTGTGTCTGTGGCTAGGATCATGGGCTTGTGCCACCAGGCCAGCTGGGCCAAATTGACTTTCTGCTTCATTTACTTGACTGTCTCCAACCTCCACCTCCAGTGACCTCTGCTTCTTTCATTGATTTCTCTGGATGTATGTGGTACTCAGGGCGGCGTCCATGACCTCAAGCTTGCTGGGCCTGATTGGTTCCTTCTTCCTTTTTTTTTTAGATTTATTTATTTTATGAGTACACTGTAGCTGTCTTCAGACGCACCAGAAGAGGGTGTCAGATCTCATTTCGGATGGTTGTGAGCCACCATTTGGTTGCTGGGATTTGAACTCAGGACCTCTGGAAGAACAGGCAGTGCTCTTAACCGCTGAGCCATCTCTCCAGCCCAATTGGTTTCTTTTGTAGTCACTCCTCCTCTGGTCTGTTTGAAACCTCCATCCATGTCTTTGCTAGCCATCATTAAACTCTGCTTCCAAGGTCTACTGTCTGCAAAATGATGTAGAGGATTTCTGATTTGGTGATTTTTTTTTTTTTTTTTTCCAGATTCCTGCTAGAGGGCATGTGTGGGGCTTGGCCTTCCAGATCCTTCCTTGCCCTGACCTCCAGACAGTCCACCATTTGATTGATTGGGGTGAAAAACTTGACAGCCTAAGGATTTGGGTCATACTTGGCAGCTGAGGGTTAGATTTCCTGAATTATTGTTGCTACTTTGAAACCTTTCCTTTTGTGTCATAGATCACTAGGCTGTTCCTAATCAACCACTAGGTTATTGAACAGAGCTGTGGGTTGGTGATGGTGTGTGATAGATAGAGCCTGGGAGCTTGTGGGTGTCAGACCTGGCTTGAGCTTGGGGAGGGCTAGGCTCTGTGCTTTGACTACTTGATTCCCAGTTTCTGTTTTTCCCTGTTGTCCCAGGTGCCTGGCTCAGATCATAACCTCAGGTGTGGCTGCCAAACCTTGAGTGCTCTGTGATTATTAAATTTTATATGGCACTTGGTATTTATGAAGTGGTTTATAGTCAATTAAATTCATTTATGAAACTGATATTTCAAGCATTTATAAAGTAACAGGCAAGATGGAAGCATGCTGTGTTTCGTCATCCAGGCTGGGGAGGTTGGACAGCCTGGACTTACCAGAGGAAAACAAGCACTGATGTCCAGAGAAGTGATTGGCTGAGGGAGGTCCTGCTCCAGACAGGCTCTTACCATGTAGCCCAGGCCCTACTAAGGAAGTACTGATGAGTGGTTAACAGTGTTACCTCTGAGCAGGGGGCTCTGACTCCTGTCTCTAGCCAGTTGTTTGGTACTTCCACACATTGTTTCTTCTTGCTACTTGGCTGACAGTTAAGCTTTTTGCCTTCCCCAAAGCACCCTTGCCTTCTATGACTTTGAAGTGGATCCCACCAGTTTGGTTTTTTGAGGCAGGGTTTCTCTGTAGTCCTGGTTTCTTGGATCTCTGTAGACCATGCTGGCTTTGAACTCAGAGACCCACCAGGAGTTAAAAGGTGTGGGCCATCGTACCTCCAGAGTCCCACTGTCTTAAGAATTATTTTGCCAAGCGGTGGTGGCTCAGACCTTTAATCCCAACACTTGGGAGGCAGAGGCAGGCAGATTTCTAAATTCGAGGACAGCCAGGGCTAAACAAAATGTATGTGTGTGTGTGCGCGCGCGCGTATGTATGTATGTATATGAGTATACCATAGGTATCTTCAGATACAACAGAAGAGGATTCCGTTACAGATGGTTGAGAGCCACCATGTAGTTGGTGGAAGTTGAACTCAGGAACTCTGGCAGAGCAGTCAGAGTTCAGCTATCTTTTCTTTTCTTTTCTTTTTTTTTTTTTTAATATTTTTTTTTAAGATTTATTTATTTATTATATGTAAGTACACTACTGTAGCTGTCTTCAGACACTCCAGAAGAGGGCATCAGATCTTGTTAAGGATGGTTGTGAGCCACCATGTGGTTGCTGGGATTTGAACTCTGGACCTTTGGAAGAGCAGTCGGATGCTCTTACCCACTGAGCCATCTCACCAGCCCCTCAGCTATCTTTTCAACTGAGTCCCACTGTCTTAACTGCATCCCTTTAGGCCCCCTAGATTTAGGGAGTGATCTCCACTGTGGCCACCTTACTCCTGGGCCTGGTCTTGCTCCCACACAGGTATTCACTGTTACTAAACCTTATTCATAATACCTGTGTACTCATGAGCTCACTTTTCCAGAAATAAGCAATACTTAAAGTCACACAGTATCCTGCCCTGGTATGGGTGAGTCACATACTTGTATCTAGCATATCCTTGCTGCGTGTGCCACCCACACCTACATCACGGTGAGGTGGAACTCCTGGCAGGTTATTAGGAGGTCAGTCAGAATACCAAGGGTCAGTAGCCTGTGGTAAGGTGTCCTGCCATTGGCATTGGCACCACATTGGCTGCAAGAGTGCTCTACTTTGTTACTGCTGCTCACGCACTGTGCTGCACTTAAAGGGTTATTAGTAAATAGCAGTTTCCAGATACTCCGAGATCTCACGTGTCCATGGTCCAGTCCTAAAGTGGCTTACTGAAAATATTCAGAGAGTGCTTTGGGAGATGGGAGCGTGAGAAGTGTCAAAGGGCTTAACCAATGGGGCTGTTACATACTATGTAATGTAAACGCGAGGGTGAGGACGTGGGAGCTTGCAAGTAGTGCTAACGGGTTAAATCAACAGAGCTATCATCCACACAAGCTCTCAGAAGCCTGTCCTGCTGCTAAGTCAGGCTGCAGGACTTCCTTTTTGGGTGTGGTTTTTTTTTTTTTGAGATGGGATCATACTTGCTTAAATTTGATTTGATCCTCTATGTCTCAAGGACTTGGATTATGAGCATGTACCACCCACACGGCTTTGTTAGGACATATTCTCTCTTCTTTGCAGGGTGTTTTTGTTTGTTTGTTTGTTTGTTTGTTTTAAAAAGACAGGACTGGGCTGGTGAGATGGCTCAGTGGGTAAGAGCACCCGACTGCTCTTCCGAAGGTCCGGAGTTCAAATCCCAGCAACCACATGGTGGCTCATAACCATCCATAACAAGATCTGACGCCCTCTTCTGGAGTGTCTGAAGACAGCTACAGTGTACTTACATACAATAAATAAATAAATCTAAAAAAAAAAAAGACAGGACTTCTGGGGCTGGAGAGATGGCTCAGTGGTTAAGAACACTGACTGCTCTTCCGAAGGTCCTGAGTTCAAATCCCAGCAACCACGTGTTGGTTTACAACCATCTGTAATGAAATCTGACACCCTCTTCTGGAGTGTCTAAAGACAGCTACAGTGTACTCACACATAACAATAAATAAATCTTAAAAACAAGACAGGGCTTCTCCGTGTAGCCCTGGCTGTCTCGGAAACCCTCTCTGTAGACCAGGCTGCTCTGGAACTCAGCTCTGCTATGTCTGCCTCCCAAGTACTGAGACTAAAGCTATATATATATGCCACCATGCCCAGCATTGGTTAAGGCATTCTATGGATTGTCACTTGAAATGACTATTAGCCACAGCATCTAGAGAGATGCCTTGGAGATGTTGAACACATGAAGAGAAGGATCTGGTTTGCTTCCCAGCACCCACATGGTGGCTCATAACCATCTGCACCTCCACTTCCAGGGATCCAATGCCCTCCTGACTGCTGTGTTACCGTGCATGTAGAACTTAATATCTGCACGCAGGCAGAACATTCATATACATAAATTTAAGTCTAATATAACCAGGGGGCAGTGATGGTCTTTAGTTCCCACACTGGGAAGGCAGAGGCAGGAGGATCTCTGTGAGTTTGAGGTCATCTTAGTCTGTATACTGTGTTCCAGGACAGCCAGGGCTATGTAGAGAGATACTGCCTGAAAAAAATAAAAATAAGATTTAAAAAAAAAGGGGGGCCAAAGGTTTGGTGGTCTGTGTGTTCCACACCCCCCACCCCCCATAGAGATTTTCTGCATCTCTTCTGGCTAGTCTATTCTGGCAGCTGGCCTCCAACTCACTTTATAGCTGAGGATAACTTTGCTCCTGCTTTGGCCTCCTGGTTACTGGCATATGCCACGATGCCTTGCTCTCTTTTTGGTTCATTTATGTGCATATTAGGTCAAAGGTCACTGCCAGGTGTCTTCCTCAGTCATTTCAGCTCATCTTTTGAGACTGAACCTGGAACTTACTATTCAGCTAGGTTGGATGGCCAGCAAGCCCCAGAGATGCAAACTCAGGTCCTCATACGTACATGGCAAATACTGCACCTAGATTGAGCCATAGCCCATCTCTGCTCATCCCCGGAGGCAGGGTCTTATGTAGCTTGGGCTAGTCTTGAACTCCTGATCCTCTTGCCTTCATGCTCCTGAGTGGTTCCATATTTCTTGTGTGATTATGTATGGAGGGTATTGACCTAGGATTTGCCACATAGCAGTGCAGATACAGATTCCAGCCCAGCAAGGGAGCCATTGTCGTAGGCGATGTTTGACCCATCTTGTGCAATGTTTATATGACTAATTCTGTCACCGGTATCAGGCACTTTTTGATAAAGTAGGGATGCTGTCTCGACAGTGGGACAGAGGACATAGATTGGTGAGTTACTGTTATGGATCAGGAGCCCTAAACTCTTCTGCATCTCTCCTTTTAGGTCCCGCGGCAGTGCTGGTGGCCATGGGTCCCGAAGCCAGAAGGAGCTACCCACAGAGCCCCCCTACACAGCTTATGTAGGAAATCTCCCTTTTAACACAGTTCAGGGTGACATAGATGCTATCTTTAAGGATCTCAACATACGGAGTGTGCGGCTAGTCAGAGACAAAGACACAGACAAATTTAAAGGTAAGCTTAAGCTATTTATTGTGGGTAGATGTGGAAGGTTAGGTGGGGGGGGGGGGCAGGAGATATAAATGAAAATGAGTTGAGTGATCCAAAAGCCGAGTGCTCTGGCTGAGTTTCCTGTGTTATCCTGGTCCACAGAGCGGCAATCAACATCCTCCTTTAACTCCGTTCTCAGGACCCCTTAGGGAAACAATATTTTTGCCCTTGATGTAGTTTGTAGTGGGATATGGTGTATACCAGGTTTGCCTGGCCAGCTTTTATGCTGTATCTCTGTAGGTGTAGGAGCTGTCTTAGGAAAGGAAGATGATAAAACAACAAAAACCCGTGTGTTTATGCATCCCTGAAAATGACTTCTTTTTCAGACTCATTTACATTGTATTTGTATATGAATGTTTTGCATCCATGCATGCTTGTATAGGAGCCATGTGTGAGCCCATTAAGCTGTCTGGATCTGGGTTTACAGATAGATAGTTGTGAACTACCATAAGGGTGCTGAGAATTGAACCCTGGTCCTCTGCAAGAGCAACAAATGCTCTTAACCAGTGAGCCATCGCTCCAGTTCTGAAAATAACTTTTATAAAAGGACTTCTCCCTCACTGTATCGTTTTTATTGGTAGCTTTCTGGTAATTGTTATGAAATCAGAACTTAACCTCAGTGGTGCCCAGCTTCCTTTGGAAGCAGCCTATTTGGGAAGGCTAGTTCATTTCACATACAGCCACTGCTCGCACAGTGTTGTCTGAATAGGCCAAGGATGGGAAAGGTAGATGAGAATATCCTGCCTCCCAGACCCAAGCGCATGGTCCTGGCTTCATTCAACTTACCCTGTGTGTCCAAGAGAAGTTCAGGGTAGAAGCCAAGCCAGAAGCAATAGTATGTGAGTGCGGCTTTCTTGAGTGTGGCTTTGCTTCAGCCCTTGCAGCTGGCATGCTGTATAATGGGGTAGTAAGCACAGGTGTCAGGGAGGCCCAGGCAGCGTGCTAACAAGCTCTGGCCGACCAAATGTGCATAGGCTTATGGGCGTGACCTAGCTTCCCACTACATCAGTATGGGATGTCTTGGGGTCTGTATCTTGGATTATTTTGTTGAGTTAGAACTTTAGAGGGTGCCAGGCAGTAGTGGCACACACCTTTAATCCCAGCACTTGGGAGGCAGAGGCAGGTGGATTTCTGAGTTCGAGGCCAGCCTGGTCTACACAGTGAGTTCCAGGACAGCCAGGGCTACACAGAGAAACCCTGTCTCGAAAAACCAAAAAAAAAAAAAAAAAATCTAAAATCTTTAGAGGGTAAGGTATGTGGCTGTGCTGTCATTGCCTCCTTGAACTTGGAGACCATCCTCCCAGTTGCCCCTCATAGGAAAGGAAACTCCCCCAGCCTCGTAGGTTAGTGTTCTCTGACGAGTACTGAACAGCAACAGCCCGCACAGATCTGCAAGGCACCACTCGGTGCTTCCAAAGTGACAGCATGGCCCACGGGAAGGGACGTAGGGTATGGCGTGATGAGCACATAGCTCTGCAGTACTTAACTCAGACTTAGACACCACAGGAGAGGCAGGGTCAGAATCATGTCGGGGGTGTGGTTGTTAAAAACATACACCTCTAGCCTGTTGACATCAGAGAACGTGATCCTGTTGCTAAGGATATTTTGTAGTTTGGGAACAAATTTGATAAGTAGGAATTTAGACACAGTCTCTTTCTTCAAAGCTTCATAGGTATTCATTTGGATCTGAAGTCTGCTTCCCAGTTGGATTACATTAAATGAGATCAGAGCTCTGCAGTGGTCCAAGAAAGGTTTTACAATTGTAGTAAAGGCATCTTAAGGCTGTGGGGCATGGTTGGCTCTGTGGCAGAGCACTTCCCCAAATATACATGCGACTCTGCCCTCCACCCCAGCCCTGCAAGAAGGGGAGTAGCTATAAGGAGGGAGGAGTTCCAGTGCCCATTGAGTTAGCATTCTCTACCTGATGGAATAGAGCTCACAGCCTGCAGTGTGGCTTAGCTGGTGCGTGCTTGCCCAGCACGGTCATTGCTCTGGGTTCTGTCCTAGCATTACATAAACCAGGCCTGGTGGTATGTGCCTACAGTCCAGCACTTGGGAGGTGGAGGCAGCAAGATCAGAAGTTCTGTTTTCCATAGCAAGTTTGAGGGTTACAAAAGATTCTGTAGCATGTTCTGAGTGAGATCTACTGTAACCCAAATGGGACACCACTGCCTGTGGTGCTTAGTGATGCTCACGAGACTCGAGCGGGCCTAGAGTCCAGGATGAGGTGGCTTCTGTTTTCTTTTCTTCCAGGGTTCTGCTATGTAGAATTTGATGAGGTGGATTCCCTGAAGGAGGCTCTGACTTATGACGGTGCAGTAAGTACCCTCAGCTTCCCTTGCCCAGACAGCAGCCTGAGGTATGTGTTCCTGTTGATACATAAACAGTCTTCTCCTTGTCCTCAGCTCTTGGGTGACCGGTCACTTCGTGTGGACATTGCAGAAGGCAGAAAACAAGATAAAGGTGGCTTTGGATTCAGGAAAGGCGGGCCTGATGACAGAGGTGATTAGCTGGCTTAGCACTGGATGGAACTTGCTGTGTGCACACTGCTTGCCACCCTGTGCACCATTGACTGAGCGTTGGCTCAAGAGCCCTGAGAGCTTGGGTTTTGTCGTGTTTCTTAAGTAACTTAGGGTTTCTATTGTGATGAAGCACCATGACTACAAGCGGCTCGGAGGAAATGGGTTATTTCGCTTAAACTTCCCATCACTGTTCACCATTGAAGGACATCTGAGCAGGAACCTGGAGGCAGGAGCTGATGCAGAGGCCATGGAAGGTGCTGCTTACTGGCTTGCTCCCCATGGTTTGCTCAGCCTGCTTTCTGATTGAACCACAGACCACTAGCCCAGGGACGGCCCCATCCACATTAATCGCTAATAAGAGTGCCCTATAGCCCAGTCTTATTTATGGAGGCATTTTTGTAGTTGAGGTTCCCTCCTCTCGTGACTCTGGCTTGTTGACATGAAAGTGTCCAGCACAGACAACAACATGGCCTTGTCCTAGATGGGTGTCTTGCTGTGTGTGAGTAAAGGTGTCTTGAGGAAGAGAGCTACAGTCCATCATCTAGGGAAGGAAGCTAAGGCAGGATCTGAGGCAGAGAATACCGACCAGGAGTGCTGCTCCCTGGCGACATGCTCAGGCTGCCTCCTTAGGCAGCCCAGGCTTGCCTGCCCTGCCCTGCCCTGCCCTGCCCTGCCCTGCCCTGCCCTGCCCTGCCCTGCCCTCAGGTGGCATTTCGCATTGTTTCCTGGGAATTGCTCTCAAGAAGAATGTCCGCTTAGACATGTTCACAGGGGACATGTCAATCAGGCCAGTTTCTCCATTGAGGTTCCCTCTTGTTAAATGATTAAGTTTGTGTCATGATAAAAGAGTAACGAGCACAGCCCTCACCTTTACCTCTTTGTGTGTGTGTATCCTCAGGAATGGGTGGCTCTCGAGAATCTAGAGGTGGCTGGGATTCCCGGGATGACTTCAGCTCTGGTATCAGTATTCAACATTCCACTCTCCCTCGCTCCCTTGTTTCTCAGGGTGTTCAACCTAGACAGGCTTTTAATTCCTTCCACCAGTGAGACTCCAAGGTCTCCAGGCATACACTTCGCCTCAGGACTGGTAGAGAGGCCCAACCAGGCCCCTCTTCCTGCTTTCCCCTGAGCCTGTTGCTGGGGCTGTAGCCAGGACGACTGTGTTTCATGTGTGGTACAGAAAGAATTAGCAGTGTTTCTAGAAGTAACAGCACAGAGGCTCCAGGAGTGCCCAGGTACCTCAGTGGCGCAGACCCTGGCAGCAGTATTCCTCTTGAAGGGCATGGAGCTCTGGTTCCTTCACTTCGGGGTAGATGGGCTCTGCTTTAGCATCCCCTCCTCAGCCAACCCAGGGTGTGCAGAGGATGTCTGCATCAGTAGGGATGAGAGGTACAGGCATGCGAGTGCCACGTCCTCTAGCAGTCAGAAATGAACTTACTCATGAAAGTACAGTAGCACACAGTGACTCTGTGATTTTATGTACACGTTGGTCTCTGACTGCAGTGTGCAGCATGTGTCTCAGCCAGCCCAGGCAAGGAAGCGGCTCCTGGGGTGTTAGGGCCTCGGGTCCTGGAGAGAGCCAGTTCTAGGGCCAGTGCCTTCCCAAGTTGTCCCGTTTCAGCCGAGAATGCAGAGGGAGCCCTTTTCTTAACACCCCTGGATCCCAGAGTCAGCTGCCAGGGGTGTTGCCCTCCAAACCCCATGTGTGGATTTAAGTATTTTGACAGTATTCTAAAGGAATAATTTTTTTAATAAAGGGAAAGTAGATGAGAAGGTGCCAGTGGAGGGGAGTAGGTAGCTCGGCAGTGGCTCACGTGAGGAGAGGTCCTAAGTCCTGTACCACACGCACCTCTACCAGTGTGCTAGCCTCACCTTGGTAAAGAGAAATCGGGGTTTCATGGTATGCTTCCTGGGCGTCCATAAATGAGCTTGTCTCCTCCTACGTCCCCCTCCCATTGTGCTTATGGGTTAGGTGTGGGAGTGTTGATCTGCTATGCATCTGTGTACCGGTTGTGTGCTTGGCTCCCTCAAGCATCAGAGAGGGCATCTTAAAATGACGCATCAGCTGTATCCCAGTGCTCAGAGGACTGAGGTGGAAGATCTCAGTCAGTTTGAGTCGCATAGTCAGGCCCTGACTTAAAACACCTTGGAGAGCAGTAAGTCAGGAGTAAAGGGGATGCAATAAAGGCTGCAGACGTTTGTCTGAATGCGTTCCTGGGCCCTGTGTGTGCCGTTCTGGTGTTTTGTTTAGACAGCCCACCGTGTATCCTTTGCTTGCCTGGAACACATTATAGCCCAGGCTGGCCCCAAACACAGTTCATCTTCCTCCTGAGATGATTACAAGTATTTGCCACTTCCCTATACACACAAGCCTGTGTGAGTGAGGTGACAGTTTTCAGAGGAAGTCTCCTTCCACCGTGGGAAGCAGGCACTGCAGTCAGGTTGGTAGGCTTGGCAGAGAGCACCTTTCCTTGCTGAGCCACCTCTTGACACCAGGTCTCACTGGCCAGAGCTTAACTGGCTGGCCAGCAAGCCTGAGGACCTAGAGCTCTTGTCAGGTCATCTCTAGCCTGGCCACCACCACCATTTTGTTTTTTAGGTTTGTTTTGTTTTGTTTTGGGGTTTTTTCTTGTTTTTTTGTTTTCTTGGGTTTTTTTTTTTTTTTTTTTTTTTTGGGGGTTTTTTTTTGTTTTTGTTGTTGTTTTTTGGTTTGGTTAGGGTTTCTCTGTGTAGCCCTGGCTGTCCTGGAACTCACTCTGTAGACCAGGCTGGCCTTGAACTCAGAAATCCGCCTGCCTCTGCCTCCCAACTGTTGGGATTAAAGTCGTGTGCCACCACAACCCTGGTTTTTTAGTTTTTAATGCAGGCTTCCTATGTGATCTTGGCTGGCCTCAAACCTGGCAGCAATCCTGCCTCTGAGAAAAGTCTTTTTGCTCAGAATTCAGCATCTCTTGAATAAGCTGCAGTTTATACTGTGGGTGCAAGTTACCTAAACTCTTGGGCACCCTCTCTGATTGATATTGTGTGGTCCACGCAATATCAATCAAGTGGAATGGAGTAGTTGCTTTGAATCCCCCAGTGAGATGCTGGGCATGGCTTAACAGATTGCTTCCCTGGCATAAGGCCTGGCTTCCATCCCAAATGTGTTCTCACCCAGCAAATGCAGGGGGTTTTGTACACTTTACTTTTGGAAAGTTTCCAGATACTAGACAAACATTACATTAAAGAATCAATTCGTAGAACATTGTGCATCTCTGTTGATGTGACAGTGTAAACAGTTTTTGACTTCTGTCTTCTTTCCTAGGCTACAGGGATGACTTCTTAGGGGGTAGGGGGGGCAGTCGCCCTGGGGACCGGCGAGCAGGCCCTCCAATGGGGAGTCGATTTCGAGATGGCCCTCCTCTGCGTGGCTCCAACATGGACTTCAGAGAACCCACAGAAGGTACGGCAGCGTCCTTGGAACTCACTGTCTGCTCCCTTAAACCTTCCCTCTTGCCCTGCATTGATCTTAGTCTGATTGTCAGTCATCAGATTTGTAAGGCAATTTTGAAATTAGATAGGTCTTACACAGTGGCCTATAATCTTAGCACTTGGAGAGAGATAGGTAAAGGCAGGAGGATCCAGAGTTCAGCGTTATCCTCGGCTGCATAACAAGTTTGAGGTAGCCTGGGCTAAATGAAGCCCTGTCACAATGGCATGGAGCTCATTTTATATAATCCATGTTATTTTCTGTCTCCAGAGGAACGAGCACAGAGACCGCGGCTGCAGCTTAAACCTCGGACAGTGGCAACGCCCCTCAATCAAGTAGCCAACCCCAACTCAGCCATCTTCGGGGGAGCCAGGCCCAGAGAGGAAGTGGTTCAGAAGGAGCAAGAATGAGCTTAGGTTGGGAGGGAATGGGGCGTGGGGGAGCTGGAGCAAGACCACGGCCTGGTGGCGGCCGGTCGCCCTGCAGGCCCCATTCCCGCCTGGCACTGTCCTCCTTACAGCGGAAACACAGAGCTTGTGAGTGCATGTCAGCTGTTAACAAGTGGTTTCTAGTACATTCTTGGCTTTGCTCTATCTATCTAGTGCCTGTTCTGTGCTTTCTTTGTGTTTTCTTTCTCTCCCCTCTCACTCCTGGCCTCTCCCTGCTCCTTCCCACGTGGTGTGGATGTTGGTCACGTGTGGAAGGTGGGCCGAGGTGCTTCATCCTTTGCTTTCTTTCTTTCCTTTACACGCCCTGGCCACGCTCCGGGCGGGCTGTCCTCTGCTTTTTCTCAGAGCTTCTCTCCAACCTGCATGTCGAGTTCTGTGTTGCTGTGGCTTCTGGGAAAGAGCTGGAGCCACTAGCTAGGTGGCTGGTGGTGACTTGTTGGTATCCAGCTGGGATGAGCATGCAGAATTGGTACACCTTGGGTTAGAACAAGGAAACTNCCTGCTGCTCCTGAGAGGCTGCTGGGTTTGGGGNTGTCTATCACCCGCCCCAGCAGCCTGATCAGCNGTAGCAGGCTCCTGTCAAACAGTGAGGCCAGATGGGTGCAGGGGAATCTGGACATTCTGCACTGGTGGCGACCTGGGTGCCAGTGGCCACGTGGCTTTGCTCCTGCTCGCTCTTAAGACCAAGTGGAAGCTCATTCCCTGCTCTTCCTGGGCCATGGAGGCCCCTTGGGGGTGCAACCCGCTGCAGCTCAATCCGCTTCCTGCAGCTGAGGCCTGTAGGAAGCAGGGGTGGTGCTGGAGCTGCATCGGGCAGCTATGCTTGCACTGAGTCTGCGCTCTTTCCCTTGTGTCTGTCTGCTCCGGGGCGCTTAGCCCAAGAGGCTGCTCCCCACCCACCACAGCTCAAGGCCTGGAATCTGGCACTGTCTCTGATTGGTTACCCAGCTGTTGAGACCCTCAGTACCTAGGTGTCTAGAAACCTCTAGGCGTGCTGCTTCCTCTGTGGGGCGGCCCCCTGCTCCCGCAGACAGTGTGCAGCACTCACTTGAGAGGCTCGCCTTTAGCTTGAACAGCTGTGTGTGAACGATGGAAAAGGATTTGGTACCCAGTCTCCTGCTGTTCCAGTTGGAGCAGGTAGGGGTCAGCCAGCCACTAGAGCCTTGGGGAAAGGGGCTGAGAGGTGCACAGCTTGCTTGGCAGCCAGCAGCTTCCTGCCAGCCTACCCCTTGGCTTGGCATTGTCTTTGTCGCAAGGTCTCGGCAATTCACAGAACTCTCACCCTTCCCTCGCCTGCCATCTTCTCTGCTTCTGAGATAAGAACCATTTGTGTAACACCAATACCTAACTTAAGACAGACATGCATTGCGTGGTTGTAATCAGAGCTGATGCTTTCAGATGATCTAATCCATCTCCAATGCGGAAAAGACAGAACAGGCACGTCCATCCACACTGCTGGGCGCCCAGCTGACTGTAAGAATGGAATTCCAAACACTTAACACATTCAGTTCTATGACAGAAAGTGAGTCTATGGATATGGTATTTTGTGAATGATCTTTTAAATAAAAGAGAACCTTACATAACACTTACTGCTTGTCTTTCTGGCCACTTGGGAGTTGTGAACTTTGAGGTGCTAACGAGAAGCATTTACAAGGAGTTAGGCCGTGGTCCTGCTGTGCACACACTGCCACTGGATATATTGCATGGCCTGGTTTGCAGGATCCCGATCCTTGGAACCTCTGAAGAGGGAAGTGGAGGTAGGCTAGTCACCTCAGCACTAGGACAGGTGTTTACTGTGTGAGCATTTCCAGCATCCTTGTAAAACGTCGCGTGCACTCATAACCCCAGCACCCAGGAGATGGAGCCAGTCTAGCCAGATGTATGAGCTCTGGTAAGAGGAGGGCTTTTGGGGAGCTAGAGATGGTTCAGTAGTTGAGGGCACCAGTTTCTCTTCCAGAGAACCCAGATTCAATTCCCAGCATCCACATGGCAGTTGGCAAGACCAGGAGGTCAGGTGCGCCCATTCAAGCCTGAGTACCTATGCAGATAAAAACATATATAGATACATATAAGATGTTAGTGTGGAGGTTACGGCACACCTTCAGTTCCAGCATACAGGAGGCAGACAGGGCTCTTGAATTCAAGACTAGTGTGGCCTATATAGTGAGACCACTCCTAAAATGGGGGAGGAGCTTACACAGTTTACTACTACCTATGTGGCCCTAGCAGAATGCCCAAATGGGAAAGATCTTTTTCAGTGTTTAGACTATGTGCATCGATGATGTGGGTGAGTTCAGACAATTGGCTCCTGGTTTCTCTGCTTTTGTGGGATTTCCTGTTTTGTTTTGTTTGGTCCTGGGAATTGACCAGAAGGCCTATATTGCTACATAAAAAGTACAACTCCACCACATGTCAGCCTCTATGGTGCTCTATTTTTGTTATTTTATTTATTTATTTTTGCGATGGTTTCTCTGTGTAGCCCTGGCTGTCCTGGAGCTCACTCTTAGAAATCCGCCTGCCTCTGCCTCCCAGGTCCTGGGATTAAAGGCGTGCGGCCACTTCCCATCTCTGCGATGGTCTCCTTGGGGTTCTTTGTGCTGAGCCAGTTGGTCTCTCCAGGGTCTGAATGTTGATGACTTCGGGGGCAGGATCTTTTGTGTGAATGTCCATGGTGTCTAGAAGATGTCCGGTATCCTGGAGCTACTTAGGGCTGGCAATGCTGAAGGAAGGGACTGGAGTTAGTGTCCTGTGGGTGCTTGGGCTCAAACCCAAGTCCTCTGCAAGAGCCACCAATGCTCCATTTCATCGAGCGGTCTCTCTGGCCCCAAGATTTGCCTGATAAGTATGTGATGCACCCTGTGCATGGTCCGCCCATGAAGTAGTCAGGCATTTGATCTCCCAGAGCTAGCGTTAACTCTCATATGGGTACTAGGATTTGAACCCCAGATCGTCTTCAAGAGCAGCAGCTGTCTTATGAAGGTGACCCACAAAAATTGAAGACGTGACAGTAAAATGGCTTAGTAGGTTAAGGACACTTGCCTTATGCCTGACAACCTGAGTTTACTCCCCAGAAAGTGGACTTTCACAAGTTTCTCGCAAGGAAAACCACTACAGCCAACTCAGTCGTTGCATCCTCAGCTCTCAAACATCAGATAACTCATAAAGGCAGATGCCTGCTGTCGTAGGTGGCTGTGAGTGGTCTGTTGGACCCTAGTCAGTCTGAATTCCCTGGGAGATTCAGGAAGTGGTTAGCAGAGCAATGTCTATATCAGCTTGTCCCTCTGAAGGGAGCCAGATCCCCAGACTACCGCCAAGGGATTGGTAGAAGTCTTGTATAGAGCGTTCTATTGAAGTTAAGAATAAACTTGGTACCGAAGCTGCAGGAGGCAGAGGCAGGAAGATCTCTGGGATCAAGGGCAGCCTGGTCTACAGAGTTCAGGACAGCCAGGGCTACATAGAAACCCTGTCTCAAAAAACAGACCATGGTTCGGGGCTTGAGATCTGGCTCATCAGTTAAAAGCGTTTGCTGATCTTCCAGCTACCTACACAGTAGCTCACAGCAGTGTTAACCTCTAGGGTCTGATGCCCTCCTCTGGCCTCCAAGAACCAGGCACACAAGTGTTGCACAGACATACATGCTTTGCAAGACACTTGGAGTGCTTCAGTAATTCTAGCTATTCCAGGGACTGAGACAGGAGGGTTGCAAGTTCAAGGCCCACCCTGGACTACGTAGCCAAGAGGCAGTCTTAAAAATGAAAAACTAGAGTACTACAGGGGTGTGCCTCCACATCTAGCTGTGTTAGAAATGGAACCTAAGCAGCCGGGCCTGGTGGCGCAGGCCTTTAATCCCAGCACTTGGGAGGCAGAGGCAGGTGGATTTCTGAGTTCGAGGCCAGCCTGGTCTACCAAGTGAGTTCCAGGACAGCCAGGGCTATACAGAGAAACCCTGTTTCGAAAAACCAAAAAAAAAAAAAAGAAATGGAACCTAAGCGAGCACCAACTGAACAACATCCCAGTTTTGGTGTTAGACTGTGTGTGTGTGTCTCCGTCTCCGGTTCTCTAAAAAGTAGTCTAGAAGCAGGCACAGGGCTGAGGTTATGAGTGGTGACTGTGCCAAGGATCCAAGATGAACGGGATCCCCTCAGAACTGAGTTAAGTTGGACTACTGAGAGCTACTCTGTAGGTGCAAGTGGGAAAGAGGCCAACCATGATCCTCTTAGGGGGACTCTGCCTCCCCACCTGACCCCATGGAAAAGAAAGTCTCAGGAGCCGAGTGCATCAGGCACTACCTCAGCACAGATTTCAATGGGCAGCTGAGTCTCCTGGTGATTGTTCCGATGCCTGGGCTACTTTGCTTCACCACGGGGTGGCAGCAACGGGCTTGGGGCACAAAGATGGGGAAGAACCACCCAGGCTAATGGAGCCCAGGGGTACTGATAGACGAAACTCACACAGCAGATCGAAACTCACACAGCAGATCGCCTCCTGCCTTGGTGCCTCCAGCAGGCAGAACGTGTGTGTTCACCTTTTCTGGGTTCCAGGGGGCACTGGGCAGGTGGTTGATCCTTGTCACCTGGGGTGAAGGTGCTGATGTCCTTCCTCCCCACTCCTAGAAGCCTACCTGAGCCTCAGGCAGTGATACTTCCAACGAAGTCGCTTTGGCTGGGGGAGGGGGGGATGACTCAGTGACTAGTGCTCTCAAAAGCCTGAGGAACCTGAGCTTGGATGAAGCTGGGCACAGACAACGGGTGATGTTAGCTTTGGGGACATGGGAACATGGCTATCAAGCTTATAGGACCAGCCAGCCTGGACTAACTCTGTGAGTCTCTGGCCAGTGAAAGGGAACAATTAAGGTGGCAGCTGGGTTTGGTCCCCAACTCTTGGGAAAAAGCAGGTGGATCTGTGAGTTCCCAGGCCAGCCAGGACTACACAGTGAAACCCAAAACACAGACGGCAGGCAAAATTACAACCGTGAGGTGGCAAGAGTGGTAGAGGCACTTTGCACCAAGTTGGAGGTCTATCCCTGGGACCCACATGATAGGATACGAACCAACTCCAAGTTACCTTGATTTCCACATTGCTCTGTGGCGCGCATTCCCACACACACATACAAAGAAATAGATGTAATAAGGACAATTTGGTTTTTAAAAAGTAGATGACACAGAGTCAACATAGATGTCAGAGTTGAAGGCCAGCCTGCTCTACAGAGTCTCAAGACAGCCAGAGCCACACAGAGACTCTGTCTCAAGCTAAACCGGTGGAAGACACCAAGACTGACATCTGGCCTCTGCATTCACCCACTACCACCACCCACAAACTCACACAGAGGCAGCTTGTCTATCCAGCTGTCTCTGGCACAGTGGTCCTTTGTTCTGTCTGCCATCTTTCTCCCTGTATCCTCTGTCCCTTATCTCTTTTATTGGCCTGTTAGTATTTGTTCTATGGGATTCTACTGCCCTAGTCTCTTGTCTCTCTGATCCCCACTCTCAGTTGCCCGTGGATGCTGGAAGGATTCTAGCTTCCTCTTAACCTGTGGTTGTCAGTGTCTACATATCTGGCTCTCTGTCTTTCTGATCCTCTCCTGACCTGTGCATCTGTGTGTGTGTGTGTGTGTCCCCATCTCTGGTGTCTGACTGTGGCACGCGCATGTGTACATGTCCTTCGAAACTTTCCGTCTGTCCTCTCCATGTCTGTGTGTCCATGTGAACTCTGGGGTTGACTCTCTTCCCGTTGCTCACTGTACCCCTCCCTCTTCCATGCTCGTGTGACCTTGCTCTGTGGCGGGTACGTGCTGTGTATGCTGGGCTTTCAGTCTTCCCGTGCCCGTGCCCATCTCTCACTTCCCATTTCCCCTCTCTCAGTTTCTGTTTTCTTTTTTATTGCCTCTCCACCCCCTCGATACATGTGTGTGTGTGCGCACATGCACACTGCACATAAGCCTGTGTATATGTACATATGAATCAGAGGGCAACTAGCCTCTGTCAGTTATCTCTCACTACATGGTACCTGGTGATAGGAACCGTGGTTCCTCTGGTTCCAAGTTGTCCAGCTTGGTGGGAAGTGCCATTACCCAGTGAGGCTTTTGAGACAGGGTCTCACTGTAGCTGTCCTGGCTTATATAGGTCAGGCTGGCCTCAAACTCATAGCTCTCCCTGCTTCTGCTTCCCGAGTGCAGGCATTTAACGGCACGCACCACCATGCCCAGCTCTTACCTCGCTTTGTATCTCTGCATCTTTTTCTGTTTCTGCTCCACCCCCTTTGTCATTAACCACCCTAGTAAGTCTGGCCGAGGCGGATGTAGAGGGATGATTCAGTAGTGACAGGAAGCCAACTGACTTGCCCGCTGCTCGCCAGAGTCAGTGGTGTTGGCATCAGCTTGGGCAGGTGTGCGGCATAGGATGAAGGGGCCATGGTGAGGAGCCCTCACCCTCAGGTAAGCCTTTCCCCGGGGTGCTCAGCTGAGCAGCTGTCCCTTGTGCTACACCCCACAAGACCCTTAGTGACAGACTGAGCGGGAAGCCGAGACACCTGATACCCCCCCAACCCTGGCCTGGTGCTGTGGCCCTCAAGGAAAACCTGTTCAGGGCTCCAGGTACCTCCTTATCTATCATTGGCTTCCCAAACCCCTGGCCTCTGAGATCCCCCAAGAAGCCCCTAGGGTGGTTCTGTCACTACCAGTGACTGGGGAGGGCCAGGCAAGAGCCAGAGATGTGAGATTCTCCCACCCGTGGAGGGTTGGCTGATGCCACGGGCCTGTGTATGGACCTTGGATGCTTTGGGAAACTGTGCCCAGCCCCTGTTCCAGCCAGGAGGAAGTTGCTATCCCCAGAAGTCCATCCAGGCCCGAGCCAGCTTGTACCTTCTGACAGATAACCCTTGTAACGCTGGTGGGCTCCTTGGTTCTGGCTCTGAACAGGTGGCCCAGGTTGGCCAGGGACAGGGCCCGCCAGACCTCTATACATAGACATACTCACATATGTACCTGAGCCGTCGCCCGCTGGCCTCCAGTAGGTTTTGTCAAGAGTCTTCTCTCTACCTCATTTGAAGGCCCGAATTATTTGGTCAGGCTGGGTACTGTACACTCCTGCCATCAGGGCATTAGGAGCGCTGAGGTGGGGAGACCCTGAGTTCAAGGCCGGGCGGTACTCCATGGTGAAGCCCTGCCGCCAAGGCTTAAACCACAGAAAAGTTACTCGGCTAAGCCCGCGGGCCTCAGAGTAGCACCCCATGAATCAAGCCATCCCGGGTATGAGGTGGGTCATGTATGCTTCATCCAAGCAGACCCTCATGGCCTCTGTACCCCGAAGGATGAGCTGCCGCAGTGATCCCTCACGAAGGGCCATTGAGGTTGGAAGCTCAGATACAGTCCTCAGAAGCAAGTCTTGTTCATATGAAAACTGCCCACTTCCCTTTGAGCTATTTTGGCCCAAGGAGCCACAGAGCTGTGGCGGTCCCCCACACACCCACAGCTAGCCCTGCCTGGCCCCTTGGGGCCTTCTGAGACTGCTGGGCCGTTCCTCCTGCAGCCCCAGCCTCGATTCCCCTCACCCTCAGCCTCTACCCTCAGGGTAGAGAGCATCAGATGGGATGGAGGGAATTCACTGGGCCAGCTCTAGGTTTCCATCTTTTCCAGTGTTTTTTTGTGGCACAGTAGACGCCTCTCTGAACCTCCATTTGCTCCTTGGGAGGAAGAAAACAGTTGGGCTCAGAGGGATTCCCCAAATGAGAAGCAAGCCCCAGGCCCTGTCCAGAAAGCACCCCATGCACTCACACCTGCTCTTGTTTTTCAATATTTTAATACATTTTTAATTACCGCATGTGTGGATGGATGTGCGTGTAGCATGGTGTAGACCAGAGAATAACTTCCAAGAGATAACTTCTCACCACTGTGTGGGTCCTGGGGATGAACTCAGATCATCAGACTTGGTGGCAAGCACCTTTCACGCAAGCTATCTCACCAGCCCCCATTCAATCTTCTTTATCGGTATGCTTTAATTCTGCATACTAATAAGCTTGTGACATTTCCATATAACATGCATCTTGATCATATTCACCTCCAAATTACCTCTCGGTCCTTCCCGATTCCCACTGGTCTCTGCTCTCTTCCCAACCAATCCCCTTCTGATATATTATTTTCTCAGTGGGAGTGGGATAGGGTAGTGGCACAATGAGTTTCATTAGGTTTGCTTACAGGATGTGAGGGGTGGGCATCTTACCGTTGAAGAAGCGCTCTCTCTCTCTCTCTCTCTCTCTCTCTCTCTCTCTCTCTCTCTCTCGCCCTTGCTCTCTTTCTCTCACTCTCCTCTCTCTTCTCCTCCTCCTCCTCCTCCATCAATGTTTTTTGTTTGTTTGTTTGTTTTTTCAAGACAGGGTTTCTCTGTGTAGCCCTGGCTGTCCTGGAACTCACTCTGTAGACCAGGCTGGCCTCAAACTCAGAAATCCACCTGCCTCTGCCTCCCGAGTGCTGGGATTAAAGGCGTGTGCCGCCACCGCCCAGCTATGTTTTTGTGGTTTTTTTGTTTTTTTTTTTTTTTAATTATATTACTGTGAGTTGGAACATGCTGCTACAGCCCTACCATCGCAGCACTCGGGAGGCAGAGGCAGGAGGATTTCTGAGTTTGAGGCCAGCCTGGTCTACACAGTGAGTTTCAGACCCATCAGGGCTACACAGTGACACCCTGTCTCCAAACCACAATGTATGTGTATGAGTGTTTGGCTTGCATGTACATGTGTGTACCACATTCACGCCTGGTGCACACAAAGACTGGGAGAGGGCTGGGTCCCCCCGGAACTGGAGTTATAGATGGTTGTGAGCTGCCATGTGGGTGTCGAGACTCAAACCTAGGCCCCCTGGGAGAGCAGTCTGTGCTCTTGACCTCTGAGCCATCTCTCCAGCACCCCCGCCCCCAGCTTCTCCCCACCCCACCCCACCCCACCCCACCCCCAGTGCTGGGGATGGAATCCAGTGCCTTGCCCTTGCTAGTTAAACATGGGTATATCCCTTACTGAGCGATTCTAGGCAGGCAGGTGCTCTACTGTTGAGTCATGCCCACAGCCGCATACTGAGAGATGCTAGGCAGTTGCTCTACCACTAAGCCACACCCTCACTGGGAGATTCTAAGCAAATGTCATAGAATAACTCAGGCCTCTTTATGGTTTGAGGCAGAGCCTCTTTGGATTGACCTTGGAATTCACAGTATTCCTGCTTCAGCCTCTTGATCAACTAGGATTCCTGGCCTGCTCCACTAGGTCAGGCGTATCTACATCATTTAGCCCCTCAGACCCAACTGGGGTCAGTAGAGTCCACACATGTGCCTCTATATGTGACCAGGCAGGATAACATGTCCCCTCAGTCTTTGCTGTAGGCCGCTGACAGTCCCTTCCCGTGTCACATGGCTAAGAGCCGTGACTATGACAAGAGTCATGGAAGCAACCCACACGGCTGACCCTACGCCACATTTGTCATTTCCATGACAGGCCTCGTGACAAACTCCCCTGTGTGGTCGATTAGAGAGTACAGACGCCCTGACCAACTCTGTCCCGGGCTTGAGGGCTTCTAGAACCCTGGTGATCCCTAGACAACAGGTCTAGGAGCATGTGGACTCTCTGGTGGCCCAGACCTCTTGGATGGGGGACAGATGGAAGGCATGGGGTGCCCTTAGAGAGGAAACCGCACTTAGCAGGCAGCTCCTGCAGCCTTGAATACCAAGCTTGCTCTTGGGGTCCTAAGTGGGCGGAGGCGGGCAAGGGCTGAGTTATTTTTGTTGTGGTTATTGTTGTTTTGTTTTTTTCGAGACAGGGTTTCTCTGCGTAGCCCTGGCTGTCCTGGAACTCACTCTGTAAACCAGGCTGGCCTCGAACTCAGAAATCTGCCTGCCTCTGCCTCCCGAGTGCTGGGATTAAAGGCGTTTCGCCACCACGCCCGGCTAGGGCTGAGTTATGTGTAGCCTGCTCCTCCATGCGTTCCGCCCACGTCTCCTTCTGCTCTTGTTTTTCCCTCACTGAGGCGGAGTCTTGAACTCCTGATCTGCCTCTGCCTTACACGTGCTGGGGTTACGGGAGAATGGGGGTGAGACAGCCAGCGAGAACTGATTCTCCTCTCCCTTTCCCCGCGTTCTATCACTCACTCACATCTCCTCTTCCTCCTGTCTGTCCCTCTCTATATAGACATACATCCTTCTGTCCATTAAAAAACTATAGATAGGTACATAGGGTTGTGCTTTTTACCAAGAACTAGTTCTCTTGACTGTTTTTGGAAGTCCTAGAGCAGTGGTTCTCAACCTTCCTAATGCTGTGACCCTTTAATACAGTTCCTCCTGTTGTGGTGACGCCCCCACAACCATAAAATTATTTCCATGGCCACTTCACAACTGTAATTTTGCTACTGTTATGAATTGTAATAAATATCTGAGAGGCAGGACAGCTGACCCCATTGACTTCCAGAGGGGTCGCGACCCACAGGTTGAGAACCACTGTGCTAGCGTCGCAGGCATGTGCCATATGCTCAGTTTATGAGGTTTCTGATACTCAGAGACAATGTCCATGCCCCAGCCCCTCCCTGGGGGATTCTAGGCAGGGGCTCTACCACTGAGCCACACCTTCTCTAGCTTGAGGTGGGACCATGTGCAGAAAGAGTGGCCACTTAGTCCTTCCCATTCCACATGTGCCTTACGCAGGACTGGTTTCCTCATCTGTTTTCCCTTGCCCGTGCTAAGGAGCTGAATCTTCTCATAGTTGTAATAGTCAGTTTCATAAGGCTGTACTGCGGGGCTTCACCAAGGCTGGGACAGCTGCTGCCTTTGATGTGGCCCTGGGATTTGCAGCCTCCTCACACCAGACATCCCTCTCAACATCCCTCACTCTGAAGGTCCTCGAGTCTTGTCCCACAGCTGGGGACCTGTCCCTGATGTATATACTGTCTCAGGGTTACATCCTCACCGACTGGCTTCCTCCAGCTCTCACCACAGGCAGAATCTTGGTTCTTTGGTTATTTCTTTAAGACAGGGTTTCTCTGTGTAGTTCTAGCTGTTCTGAAACTCACTTTGTGGACCAGGCTGGCCTTGAACTCGGAGCTCCGCCGGCCTCTGCCTCCCAAGTGAGGGAATTAAAGGCGTGCACCACCACTGCTGCTAGGATCTGGGTTCTTGGGTCTTCCTGGGGGCAGAGAGGAGCACCACTGAGGATGAGTTCACAAAACACCAGAATGAGTAGGGGTAGAGGAATGTGCGTGTGCGTGTACACGTGGTCATGAGCTGCAAGCTGCCTAAAGGGGATCCAAGAACACCAAGCATTCTTTTTTTTTTTTTTTTTTTTT
>NC_034612.1:20125499-20127886 GCF_900095145.1 Mus pahari
CTTTTTTTTTTTTTTGTATAAATTATCTTGGTTGTGGTGTCTCTTTGTGACAATAGAAAATCGACTATCACAAATGGGCAATCTGACCAATACCTTATTCTTTATGATTCACCTACTCACTTCTCTGTTTTTGACTGTTAAGTTTTTTTTTTGCTTTTTTTTTTTTTTTTTTTTTTTTTTGACACAGGGTCCCAGTCTTTAGCCCAGGCTAGCCTGTTGTCTCAGGCTGGCCTGAAAATAGTGACAATCCCCCTGCTTCAGCCTCCAGAGTTGCTGGGATTGCAGGTGTAAGCCCCTATGCTAGCACTGAGTGCTGACCCCCCCCTTTCCACAAAGCCGCTGTGGGCGCTTCTCGGCCTCAGTTTCTCTACCTGTGAACCAAGGAGCCTGCCTCTCAGGGCCAGATGGATTGGGAACGGATGCATAGGATTTCGCACAATTTCTTAGTGCTGTCTAGCGCTCTCAGAACCTTCTCGTACGCTGGTAGTTAGTGTGCTAGTTAGGGTCACACGGGAGGCATGGTTGGTTCAGTTCAAGAGTAGGAAAGGCCATTCCGTTGACTTTGCTGGAGCTGTGGACCAGACAGAGATCAGAAACTGATCACGTGGGGTGGGGTGGCACCAGGGAGCCACCGGCTTACGGATCCCCACTGCAGCCTTACAGCCTCCTCCCCAAGCCAGCATGAGTGCCGAGCTGGAGCTGCTGTGGCCGGTGTCGGGATTATTGCTACTGTTGTTGGGGGCCACAGCCTGGCTGTGTGTCCACTGCTCCCGCCCAGGTAAGTGTCCCACGGGCAGGGAGTGATGGGCGGGCTCTGCTCTGTGGTCGGACCTGGCTGTGATGGGCTGGGCGGGTCAGGAGGATGACCACCCAGGACCAGCTAGTGGCCCCTAGATGACCCTGAGGACAGTGGGTGTAGTGGACGCTGGATCTGTTGGTTCACGGGGGTCACTCGGGCCAGGAACCTGCGATGGACGAGAGAAGGGAAGCTGGGCTACCTGTGGCCCCTTCTACCTCAAGTTATCCTCAACCCACAAAAGGGACTGAGTCCCTTTCCTTCCCTCCCCCCTGCCTACCGCCTGCTCCAGCCTCCTCTCTCCCTCCCTCCCTCCCTCCTTTCTCTCCAGCCTTCCTTTTCTTCCTTGTAATCCTTTCTCTTTCAGACTGTCTCACACTGTAGCCCAGGCTAGCCTCAAATGTTCCTCTGGCCTCAGCCTCCTGAGCGCTGGGATCACAGGCTTTTGTCACCACACCCAGCTGACAAGAGCTCTCCCAGTGACAGGCAGCTGGAATGGACTTGCCAAGGGCCTGGTGGAGTTATGAAGAGGGGGATCCCAGACTTCAACCCTCCCCCGCTACACCCCCTGAGTTCAGGAACATTAGCTGTGCCGTTTCTGTTCTTGCAGGAGTGAAGAGAAATGAGAAAATCTATGAGCAGAGGAACCGGTGAGTTGCCCCAGCTTGGTGTATTTGAGCACCCTGGGGTGGGGGAACCCCTTGGGAGCCCAGTCCCTGCCCTCACGCATTCCTGCTCCATGGCAGCCTCTAAATGGAGGGAAGAAAGGGTCCAGGAGCTATCTGAGGGAAAGCGGCATCACAGGGAGCCATAGCGGGGCAAATACCTGTGCTCCGGGCAAAGCAAAAGCAGAATCTAAAACCATACTTAAGGGAGGCTGGGCACCTCCCATCCCTGCAGATATTCCAGAACCTGCCTGGGCCACAGAGGGAGTTCAAGGCCAGCCTGGCAATTCAGTGAGACCTTGCTCAAAATTTAAAAAGTAGGGGCTCCAAGTGACTGCCACCAAAGCCTGATGACCTGAGTTTGAACCCCCAGGGTCCCACAGATTTTCCTGCCAAAATATTTCCTCTGGCCCCCATGTGCCTACTACATCACCACACACATGTAAATAATAAATACACATAAAATAAACTTTTTTTTTAAACTAAAAAGCAAAGCTGGAGAGATGGCTCAGGGTTAAAAGCAGTGGCTGCTCTTCCAAAGAATTTGGATTTGAGCCCCAGAACCCACGTAATGGCTCAAGACAGCCTTTAATTCAGTTTCCAGGAGATCCGATGTCCTCTTCTGATCTCCTCAGGCACCAGGCATACATACATATAGTAGGCAGACATATATACGTGGGCAAAATACCCATACACATTTAAAAAATAATAATGTTAAAGTGGGAGGGAGGCTGTGACTCAGTCATAGAGCATGCGCCTAGAATCCCCCAGTGAGGGGCTGGGGGAATGTGTGTGGCGCTTGCTGATTATGCTCAGGGTTGTGAGTTCAATGCCTGACATAAAAGAAGGGCTAATCAGGCCTGCAGCCATATGACAGAGAGAGAGAGAGAGAGAGAGAGAGAGAGAGAGAGAGAGAGAGAGAGAGA
>NC_034612.1:20128004-20155737 GCF_900095145.1 Mus pahari
GGGAGGCAGAGGCAGGCAGATTTCTGAGTTCAAGGCCAGCCTGGTCTACAGAGTGAGGTCCAGGACAGCCAGGGCTACACAGAGAAACCCTGTCTCACAAAACCAAAAAGAAAGAAAGAAAGAGCAAGAAGCTACAGGGAAGGAAGTCAGCTGACCACTCTCTACCCCTCTCTACTAAATGCACGTACATTTCCCACATTCTCAGCACAGCCCTCACATGCACACCCCAATAGACCTTGTCACCCCCATTACCCCCCTCACACACACCCTTCCTCATTTCCTTTTGCAACTGAAAAACCACAGTGAGGCCTGAAAACAAAATCTTCCATCACTGACCACCCACCGTGAGCCATGGCTAAAGCTTGCTCATTGGTTTTTAATTTTCTGGTTTTGAGACAGGGTCCTACTCCATAGCGCTGGCTTGCATAGAACTTACTCTGTAGCCCAGGCTGGCCTCAAACTCACATTGATCCTCTCGCCTTGAGTGCTGGGAACCCAGGGACGTGCGTGCAGACAGACAGACACTTTCCTAGGCTCAGCTCGTCCACCTTCTCTATGTTCCTTGTCCCTATTTGTGTCCTTGCCTGGGGACTGTCGGGGCCTGGCTCAGCACACCCTTGTGTATTTGCAGGCAAGAAAATGCACAGAGCTCAGCTGTGGCTCAGACGTACTCCTGTGAGTCCTGGAAGCATCTTGGGTTTGCTTTGGGGCTGGGGCTTCCCATATCAAGGTCCCTTCTGTGTCCCTTGCCCTGAGGCCCGCCTGATATACCAGGGTGAAGGCTCAGCTGGGTGAGTGCCTAGCCAATACCCCGTCCGTCCTTGCTTCTCTCCAAAGTGGCCAGGCAGGTGTGGCCAGGACCCCAGATGGACACAGCTTCAGACAAGTCATTTGAAAGGTAGGGAGGCATTCTGCAGTGTATGGGCCCAACTCTGGAGAGTCCCATCTGGTGGAGCCAGGGCTAGACCTCACTCTGTCCCCAAGCTGCAGAGTCTCAGGGCTGGCCTGTTGAGCCTTTCCCCTCCCCATGGTACCATCTCAGTGCCCCTGCCCCCATCCTTGCAGGAAGAACAAGATGCTGTTCTCCCACCTTGAGGGTAAGTGACACCAGGCGGAATTAGCCTGAGTGGGGCTGGGACAGCAGGACAAGTACTGGCTCTCGGAGGCCTTCCAGGGGGAGCTGAGGCTGGGGGTTGATGGAATTGGCTTTAATAGATAAGGCAGAATGTGGACAAAGGTCTGGCCATTTGAAGCCCCTTGGCCCTTGCTTGAGCTGCAGAGTCTGGGTTGTGTTGGGGCAGGACCTGGAGGGAAGATGGTCTAGCCTAGCCTAGCAGCCTAGCCCATAGCCTAGCCTAGCCTTTCTTCCAGGTCCTGAGTCCCCTAGGTACCAGAACTTCTACAAAGGTGGGTAGCTCTGGAGTGGGGGGACGGGAGGAAATGGGCCACAGTTGGGAGCTTAGCTTGTCTTACGTCTTCTCCCGGGCCTCTTCCAGGAAGCAGCCAGGAGCCTGATGCTGCCTATGTGTGAGTGGCCTTTGACAGACCCTGCCCATCCCCCATCTCAGTTCCTGGGTCTCTTCCCCAACTCCTTTATGAGACATTCAGTGAAGACCACTTCTGGGTAGCCTTTCAATCTGGTGACCATGGCCTTGTGGGGCTTTGATGGAAAAACTGAGTATCTGGTAGGGGTGGCCACCTATCCTGGCCATCTGGAGAAGGGTAGGTCACCAAGCAGACATGAGGATGGCACTTAACTGTCATTTCAGCACTCAGGAGGCTGAGGCAGGGGGATCACAGGCAGTGTGGACTACAGATCAAGATGTGGTTCCCTCCCTCCAGGAAAGGGCTGGGGCTGGGGTCCAGAGTACTTGCCTAGAATGCATGAAGTCCTGGGGTGCATTGCCAGCCCTGCATGAACCTGGTGTGCTGGCACATGCCAGTCATCCCAGCACTTGGGGAGGAGGTCAGGAGTTCAAGGTCAGCCTGATCTAAAGAGTGAGTCTGAGGTCAGCCAGAGAGATACAGAGATGCCGTTTCTATAAGGTACGGGGTGGTGGAGAGCTCATCCCATAAAGCCTGACATCTCTAGGGACCCCCATGGTTGATACAGAGCACTGACCCCCAAGAGTTGCCTTCTGACATCCACGTGTGCGGTGACGCCCTTGTGCACGTGTGACCATGCACATACATGCACATGATGTATAAGAAAATGTAAATTTGGGCTGGTGAGATGGCTCAGTGGGTAAGAGCACCCGACTGCTCTTCCAAAGGTCTGGAGTTCAAATCCCAGCAACCACATGGTGGCTCACAACCATCCGTAACACGATCTGACGCCCTCTTCTGGAGTGTCTGAAGACAGCTACAGTGTACTTACATATAATAAATAAATAAATCTTAAAAAAAAAAAAGAATAGCTACTGGGCTATTTAAAAAAAAAAAGAAAATGTAAATTTATAGAGAAAAGGAAGGAGCGATATACATAGATGATACATATGTACACACACACATATATACAAATATTCATACAGAGAGAGAGAGAGAGAGAGAGAGAGAGAGAGGGGTGAGGTATGTAGTGGTGCAGGTCTGCCCTCCCAGCCGTCCCAGCACTTGGGAGGTTGAGGCAGAAAGATCTGGTTCTGGTTCAAAACCACCCCCTCCCCCAAAAGAAATGACCGCTAACAGTGTCTCCTCGTGTCACAAATAGGGAAAACTGTGGCCCCGGTGGGGACTAGAAGGTGTCCCAGCCAAGCTGTCGGCCCTTTGGGATAGTCGGGGGGCTCTGAGAAGCACCTCTAGTGGGTTGGAGGAGACATTCCGTCATGGCTTCTCCTGACAGACCTGCTCAGCGACCTGCACTCTGTTCTGTTTTTGCCCAGAGACCCCATCCCCACAGACTACTACAACTGGGGGTGTTTCCAGAGGCCCTCAGAAGGTAAAGTGGAGGTCAGGGGTGGGGAGGATATGGAAGAGGAGGCAGCCCCCAGGTGGGTGGGCCGAGCTGCTCAGAGATGGAGTCGTGCGTGCGTGCGTGCGTGCGTGCGTGCGTGCGTGCGGGCTCCAGGCATGGGTGGGGCGGAAGGAAGCTGGTCAGCAGCACGCACAGGGGATGGGGACAGAGTAGAGAGAGACAGGACAGGAAGCAGAGGCAGAGCTGTGGGTGGGGGCACCTGATGACAGATAGGTCGGGTGCGCTGGAGGATGCTGGGGCTCACAGAGGCGAGCCCTGTGTGTGTGTGTGTGTGTGTGTGTGTGTGTGTGTGTGTATGGACAGAGCCTGCCGAGAGCAGCAGGGCCTTCTGCCTGGGTCCTCAGCTGGCTCTGGAGTGGGCCGGGCTGAGGCTGCACACTTTCTCCTTCTCTCTCTTTTAAGAACTCTTTACTTATTGTGTGGGTGTGGGAACACACGTGTGGCGGCCTCAGGACAGCCTGTGGGATGTCAGTGCTCCCCTTTAGCCCTGAGGGGCCCGGAGCACCTGACCTTTGTTCTTGTTTTGTAAGAACTGGTCTCCTGCTGGGAGGCAGAGGCAGGCAGATCTCTGTGAGTTCGAGGCCAGCCTGGTCTACAAAGTGGGTTTCAGGACAGTTAGGGTTGTTACACGGAGGAACCCTGTCTTGAAAAAACAAACAGCCGGGCGTGGTGGCGCACACCTTTAATCCCAGCACCCGGGAGGCAGAAACAGGCGGATTTCTGAGTTCGAGGCCAGCCTGGTCTACAAAGTGAGTCCAGGAAAGCCAGGGCTACACAGAGAAACCCTGTCTCGAAAAACCAAAAAAAAAAAAAAAGAAAAGAAAAAACAAACAAAGTGACCCATCAACAAACAAGGAATTTAGCCCCTGAGGTAGGGTACCCAAAGTTGTCTCCTGGCCTCTATCTGTACTCCTTCACCTCAGTCAGCATACACACAAACAACAAAAACTGGCCTAAGGGGCTCAGCAGTTAAAAGCACCTACTTATGACTTCAAGTCCCAGCAACCACATGGCAGCTCACAGCTGTCTATAATAGGATTCAGTACCATCTTTTTTGTGTGTAGTATGCAGATATACATGTAGATAAAACTTACATACATAAAATGCATAAATAAATGTGGTTTTTTTTGTTTTTGTTTTTTTTGGCTTTTTTTTTTTTTTTTAAAGATTGATTTATTTATTAAGTGTAAGTACACTGTAGCTGTCTTCAGATACTCCAGAAGAGGGCGTCAGATCTTGTTAAGGATGGTTGTGAGCCACCATGTGGTTGCTGGGATTTGAACTCAGGACCTTTGGAAGAGCAGTCAGTGCTCTTAACCACTGAGCCATCTCTCCAGCCCCTTTTTTTGGCTTTTCAAGACAGGGTTTCTCTGTGTAGCCCTGGCTGTCCTGGAACTCACTCTGTAGACCAGGCTGGTCTTGAACTCAGAAATCCACCTGCCTCCGCCTCCCGAGTGCCGGGATTAAAGGCGTGTGCCACCACGATCGGCCAATTTTTTTTTTTTTAAACTGATCTAAGAGAATTTTGAAGCCCAGTGGGAGAGCCCTGCAGGGGAGGCAGCAGGGGGAAGGGACATCTGGGGCTTGCAGACAAGGTACCTGCAGGTCTCCTGCCAGCTCCCTTCTCTTGACAGACGATGATTCCAACTCCTATGAGAATGTGCTCGTCTGCAAGCCCAGCACCCCTGAGTCAGGTAAAGCTGTCCCTCCAAAGAAAGGTGGGGCAGGGGCCGGCACCCTGAGCTAGACCCACCTAATGAGTAAGAAGGGAGGTCCCCAAGATTGTAAGTCTCTGGTGCCTTTGGGTCAAGTTCACCTCACGGGGGAAGGAGCTATTCAGGGCGTTATCCTCCTTGAGTGGGGTCGTCCTCAGGGAAGAGCGCTGGCCCCTCACTCAGAATGTGCCTGTAACCTCCCTCAGGTGTCGAGGAGTTTGAGGATTACCAGAACTCAGTATCCATCCATCAGTGGCGAGAGTCCAAGAGGACTATGGGTATGTATGTCTTCCTTGGGCAGAGGCCACTAGGAGTGCTGGGGACAACGAGTGGGAGCTGTCAACTGAAGCAGGCAACTGGCTGATCTGGGAGGGTTGCTTGGCCTGAGTGGGTTCCCTCCATCTGGTCTGGCTCACTTCACAGTGGAGCCTTCCTTGTGCCCAAGGCTGTGGAAGCCTTGCTCTCTGCCAGAATGCCCCTTGCCAGCAGCTTGATCTCGAGAGCTTGGTCACCCAGTGTTGGAGCAGGAGGATTTCAGGAGGTGGCAAGGGGAGGGGGACGACAAACAGCGATGGGCAGACACCATGAGTCCTATACAGTATGACACTTGCCCTGTGTCCTTTGTGGGGTCTGGGTTCCTGAGCAACCCTGGCTGGGGAGCAACACTGATGTACACCTTTGAACGGTCCCAGCCACTACCTGTCCCGATCCGCAGGTGCGCAAATGTCCCTATCGGGAAGCCCAGATGAGGAACCAGACTACGTGAATGGAGATGTGGCCACAGCAGGGGAAACCTAGGAGAGGCTCAACCGGAAGGAAGGTACAGTACGCCCCTCCAGCTGCTCAGAGCGCGGGAGAGACCCAAGCCATGGAAGAGCCCCGTGCTCAAGGGAGGAGCTGCAGTGGAGAGACGGACGGAGTGAGGGCTGGCCCCATGGGGCTCATCAACCTACTAGGACCAGAAAGGAGATGCTGACTGAAGTCTCCCAGGTCCACTTTCTGTGAGACTAGGGGACTCGGAAGAGGTAGGCTCTCCCCAGTCTGTAGAAGCATACACATGACCCAGGATGCTGGAGGCGCCTGGGGGGGAGATGGAGATGTCTCAGAAGTAGAGCACTTGTCCTGCAGTCCACCAATAGGGGATGGAGGCATGGTTCAACAGCAGTGATGATGGCATTCCATCTTCAGCACTGAAAACACAACACAAAATGTAAAATGTAAAATGATGGAGCCAGGCGTGGTGACACATGAATCTCTGCCTCCTAAGTGCCTGGAAGCAGCTCAGCTCTGAGATGGAAGCAGGAGGATCAGGAGTTCAGAAACAGCCTGGGCTACATAATGAGTTTGAAGCCAGAGATCTGGTCCTAAACGACAGGAACAGAGCTTGAGACTCACCTGGGGGGGGGGGTAAGCCTGGGGATGGGCTCAGATCCCTGCACACCTCTGTAACCTGGTGCTGGGGAGGCAGGTCTCAGGGCTTACCAACCAGCCAGCCTGGCAGAGACCGTGAGCCCCAGGGGCCGAGACACGTGGACAAACACCTGCACATAACACACACACACACACACACACACACACACACACACACACACACGTGTGCGCTAGAGGGAACAGGGAACAGAAGGAAGAGCAAGAAGAAAAGACAAAGAAATCATATAAATAATAAAACAGGTAAAATTTAATAAACCAGACATAGTGGCACACATCTTTAATCCCAACACTTGGGAGGCAGAGGCAGGCGGACCTACTACTATTAGGCCAGCCTGGGCTAGACCTACTACTATTAGGCCAGCCTTGGCTACCATAGTGAGACCCTGTTTCAAAACATTTCCCAAACCAAATATATAATATGTTCCCTGGTGATAAACAGACATGGGGAAAGGGTTGTGACTTGGGATAGAAGTGGCAGGGCTTTGAAATGTAAAGACAAAGACTTGCTCTTCTTCCTCACTGGGAAGAACATCCCAGAATAAATAGGGAGGTAGGAGAAGCAAGATGTCAGCCTCTAGCAGAACATGGAAGAGGTTGGCGACCAGCACTGGAGCGCTTGAATGACATGGGAAGGAAATGAATCTGGGGCTTGTTCCCTTCGGTTCCTCCTGCCTTCCCCGTGGAATGCTGGGATTGCAGGTGTGTGTGTTGAGATTGGTTCTATGTAGCCTTGGCTGGCATGGGACTTGATATGCAGACCACACTGGTCCTGAACTCACAGCAATCCTCCTGCCTCTACCTATGGAGTGCTGAGATTATAGGCGTGTCTTTTGAGGCAGGCTCTAGAGGCTGATCACAGGCCCTCATGCTTGTGTTACCAACCGAGCCATCTCCCCAGCCTCCCTACTCTTCTCCCCTCTGCAGAAGGGCCTGAGGATGGAGGATCAGATCGGGAGCTCCAGAGTTTACTGCCTGCTGAATAAAGCCCGTTCTCCAGGGATGCTCAAGTTTCACACCCTGGCTGTGGCCGCCCCAGGGAGGGGCACCGGAACTGCCTGACACTCTGCCTGGGAGACACTGGGAACCGCCAGAGTCACACCCCTCAAGTGATGCCCTGGACTTCTTTGGGGGCAAAGCAAGTGCCCAGGAGATATTGACTGTGCTGACTAGAAGCCCAGGACCCGAGGCAAGATGTGTCCCCAGTCTCACTTCTAAAATGAGGCACAACACTGGCATTTGTGTGTGTGTGTGTGGGGGGGGGGTTGTTTTGGCTGTAGGCTCTCACTAAGTTACTCAGGCTGATCTCAAACTTGCAGTCCTCCAGCCTCAGTCCTAGTGTTGAGATTACGTCATACCAGTTGTTTTTTTTTTCTTGGTTTGGACCTCAGTTTTCTTATGAATGTCAACTTCTAGGACTGTTTCTATGACTCTTTTTGTAGTTAACTAAAGTTGCTGGAGTCGTATTTAATATTGTCAATGTCAGGGGACTCCCTGTCTCAGAGCATTACGTGAACTAACCGTAGCAGATGAATGGGGTGTCGGGTAACCTGGGATCGCTTTGGTTTCTTAGTGGGCTCCAGTTTGTTCTGATCTTCCATTTCTGCAGGGACCTTGTGGGTCAGTGATGGGGAAATAAAACTGCCCCCTCACCAGACATCAATAAACCCTGTAAGAGCAGGTGCTGCACGCATGCCGCATGCCTTTGTTTAAACACCTTCCCCTGTGTGTGTATATAGGGTAACCGTCTCTGTTGTCGCTCTCCATTATTTATTTATTTATTTATTTTAAGACATTCATACTATGTAGCCCCTGGCTACCCTGGAACTTGCTTTATAAACCAGGCTGACCCTGATGAGAGATCTGTCTGCTTCTGCTTCCTGGATACAGGGATGAAAGACATCACCACACCTGACCTTTGGTTTAAAAACTGTGTGCGGCCGGGCGTGGTGGTGCACGCCTTTAATCCCAGCACTCGGGAGGCAGAGGCAGGCGGATTTCTGAGTTTGAGGCCACCCTGGTCTACAAAGTTCCAGGACAGCCAGGGCTATACAGAAAAACCCTGTCTCGAAAAACAAACAAAACTGTGTCTGAGTACATTCCACTTGAAACTGCAGCTGCCCCAGGGTAGTGCTAGCAACCTAACTAGGCTCCTCTGTAAGAGCAGTTCAAGCCCAACCTCTGAGCCATCTCATCACTCCTGCCTTCTGAACAAGTGTCTGTCACTGAGCTTGTAGGCTTGCTGATGGGATAGACCTGCTGGCCCAGTGAGCCCCAGGGATCCTGTCTCTGACTTGCCAGCGCTAGGATCACAGACATCTGTCCCTATGCTTGGCTTGTTACTTGAGTTTTGGGGAATCCAAACTCAGGGTGAGGCTGAATAGCACTTTCCCTGCGTGTAGGCAGTCAGAAGACAGCTCTGTGGTACTGGCTCTCCTGCCCTCATGAGGGCTCAAGGCTGGGAAGACAGGCAAGTGCTTTTACCACTGAGCCATCTTGCTAGGACCCTCTGTAACCCAGGTGGCTGGTACTGAATTCCTGACACTCCTCCGCCTCAGCACCGCAGGTGTTGGGATTACAGGCCTGTGCCACCACACCTGGCTCTGGTAAAGACCCTTCCTGGAAATGAAGAGCAAGGTGGGTTTTTTTTTTGTTTGTTGTTTTTTGAGACAGGGTTTCTCTGTGTAGCCCTGGCTGTCCTGGAACTCACTTTGTAGACCAGGCTGGCCTCAGAAATCCGCCTGCCTGGGATTAAAGGCGTGCGCCACCACGCCCAGCGCAAGGTGTTTTTTTTGTGTGTTTTTTGAGATAGGGTTTGTGTGTGTAGCTCTGGCTGTCCTAAAGCTTGCTCTGTAGACCAGGCTGGCCTGGAACTCAGAGATCTGCTTGCCTCTGCCTCCCGAGTACTAGGATTAAAGATGTGTGCCACCACTGCCTGGCTTAAGATCAAGATTCTTAGTAGAAATGACCCTGAGGTCCAGAGAGGAGTGGGGCTCTACACACTTTATGTCCAACCCCTGGATACCACAAATTCATTCTGAGAAGAAATGAATGCTACAAGTTACTATATCAGAAGAAACACCTAGAACCCAGCTGTTAGACACCGACACATGAGACAGCCTCACATTTCCCAGGCTGGCCTGGACTCCGCATAGCAGTGCCTAGCTTTGAACTTAGCCTCTGAGTACTCAGCATTAGGGTCTCAGGACTGGTGAGATGGCTAAGCAATTGCCTTCTCTTTCAGAAGACCCAGGTTCAATTCCCAGCACCTACATGGAGGCTCACAACTACCTGCAACTCCCTTTCCAAGGGACCCAATGCACTCTTTAAGCCTTCTTAGGCACTGCATGTGTTCAGCGAGCAGGTATACATGCAGGCAAAACACCCACAAATAAAAACAAACCAACCTTTAAAAACAACAAAAATCACTCATAAACAAATCATTGTTAAAAAAAAATTATGGTGTATGCTACTGTGCCTGGCTTCACTTCTTTACATTTTAAAGATTTTGATAATCTTACTTATTATCTGTACATGTGTACATGTATACAGGACCCAGAAGACTGTACTTTTTGCTTGTTTTGAGACAGGTCTCTATGTAGCCCTGGCTGTCCTGGAACTCACTATGCAGACCTTGAACTCAGACATCACCTGCCTCTGCCTCCTGAGTGCTGGGATTAAAGGCGTGCTACACTACACCGGCTCCCCAGAGAATGTTTGTGGAGTCAGTTCTCTTCTACCTTCTTGTGGGTTCTGGGGGTGGAACTCAAGAGGCTGGGTGTGTGGCCAACACTTTTGCCTGCTGCAGTCTCGCTGGCCTGGGGTATACTTTCTAATATTGGGGTACAATGGGAGGAAGACACTGGTTCTCCCCAAGGCCTCAAGCAATTAAGCAAACGAGACAAACATCCAAAGGCTTTATCAGCTACCACAACAAGACTGAGGAGGTCAGTGCTTTCCCACCATGCCCCACGTCCAGGGCCCGAGGCCGAATCCACACACGAAGAGCAGAGGTGTGGGACTCTTCCAGAGCTCAGTCTCTCGCTGTACCCCAGCTGGCAGAGTGCTCCTCTGACATGCACGAGCCCTGGATTCCATCTGCAGTACCGCAGAAAGCAAACTCGGCAGAATCAGGAGTTCAAGGTTAGCCTGGGCTACAAGAGACTCTATTCTCACAGAACAAAACCAAAGTGAGTATGTTCTAGCAAAGGCTGAGGCACATCTCCCACGACAAAGACTCTCCCAGTTCCATCAGTGGAAGCCGTCTCAAGTCAGCTGGCCACTGGAGCCATGGTCTTCTGACACAGCCTGGCCAGGAGCCCAGCCATCTGCAGCAGGGAGTTCACTCCTTCCGCCACTTTCATGTGAGTGTATCCAATCTCCTGAAAGACAAGCCGAGAGCAGCAGGTCGGTAAGCAGGACTAGTTGTTCCTAACCAGCTTAACTAGTGCCTGGTTCAAAACAGATATGAGGAACTCAAAACCCGGCAGGGTAACAGGCAGGACCTGGCTTCACTCAAGTCTGGCTCATGCTGTAAAAGCGCGATCCAAGCTTGCAGAACAGACTCCGAGCTTCCAGCACTGAGCTAAGGCCCCGTCTGCTGGGGTCTCACAGAGCCCAGGCTGCTTTCAAACTCCCTACGTACTGGAGGGTAGCCTTGAGCTCCCGATTCTCCTGCCTCCACCTCCAGGGTGGTGAACTGGGCAAAAGGACACCCGGTTATTTCTGCTGTTGCTGTTCTGAAATAAGGTCTCACTATGTAGCACTCAAGGTGCACTCCGTGCCTAGCAGCACCCTTCTTACGCAGTGCTGGGACCAACCCTAGGGCTCCACACAGTCAAGACATACACTCTCCCAACTAGGCCAGCCCCAGTTCAGTTCTTTAAAAGTTCAGCATAGCCGGGCGGTGGTGGCACACGCCTTTAATCCCAGCACTTAGGAGGCAGAGACAGGCGGATTTCTGAGTTCGAGGCCAGCCTGGTCTACAGAGTGAGTTCCAGGACAGCCAGGGCTACACAGAGAAACCCCGTCTCGAAAAACAAAAACAAAAAAAAGTTCAGCATACACTTGCCCGAGTCGGTGGTCTTGCGCCTAGGAACCCACCCAAGTAGAACAAGACCTTGGCTGGGAGGCGTGGTGGTCCATGCATGCCCGCCTTAGCCACAGAAACCCCAACGGCCTTCCCAGAGAACAAGTGATGGTGACAGCCACACAGAATACTGCTTCAGTGATACGGGCCAGGGCATGGGTACACGTCACAGCAGATCTGGAAGGCACTGTGCAGTAAGGAAGCCAGCGAAAGCCAGCGTGCTGGCACATGCTCTTAAACCCAGCTTAGGCCATACCATGAGACCTCAACTATAAAAAACAACACAGATCAAGAAGTCACCAGACTCAAAAGGCTAACATGCACAAAGTATTCCTGAGCCCTGACTAACCTTGATGAACTCCAGTTTCAAGTATTCCGCCATTGGGAAGGTTTTGCAGACTCGGAAAATATTGCCGATGACATCTTCTGGTGAGTAGCCCAGGTGCCACAGGTGTGCGAGAATCTAGACAGAAGACCCAGCAGGTCACCGACAGGGAGACGGAAGGGGGCTACAGTGGGCCTAGACTGTCACCCTGAGGGTAACAGTTAGGTTCAGGTGACCCATGAGGCTTTGAGGATCACCCGAAGCTTTCAGAGGTCTCACCTTGGTTCACCCAGCAGGTAATTTAGCTCACTTTTCCATTAGTCCTTTGCCTGCCTCCCTCCCTCCCTGTCCACTTTCCCTAGCCTGGGGCTGTGTCTAGAGACAAGTCATTGAGCCTTGGCACCTTGGGATGGATTCTAGCAGTGTTAGGGTTAGACAGGGATAGAGGGTTAGTGTCAGGGATTAGTGTTAGCCGTGTTCTGTCTTCAGTAACCAGTCTACAGCTTAACCTCGGCCTCCAGTACTCCAGTGCCTGGTCCTCCAGTTGCTCATTAAGTCCAACCCTGCCCTGACGGTGGTCAGTCTCCCTAGTTGACTGAGAGTGGGAAACTCGGGATCAGTTAGTGTCTCCAATCATATCCCTGACAGACACCTAGAGATCTGAAGTCACCCGTACTCACTGGCATCTGCTCAGCCACACTAAACCCTTCCTGATCTCCCCTCTTCCAGACCACAGATAACTGCTAGGTTCCTGGTTGGCCCTCAACATGATTCTCAGGAAGACAGAACAGGATGTGACATGTTCCCCGCCCCAGGGCAATGTGACATCACTGGAGGCGTTGGCTGTTCTTTCTGTCCCAGGCTGAGAATCTCTGGTAGAGGATGTAACTGCAGTAGGTCACAATGCTGACTTCCAGGTCTACTTCTGCAATGTGGCTTGGGGCAAGGAATCAGCCTTTAGGAGTCAGTTTCACAGCTTGAGTGTGAAATACCACTCAGTGCCCTGCTGGTGGCGCTGTTCTGGGAGGTTGGGGATTTAGGGGTGGAGCCTCTATAGCTAGGCAGCAGGTATAGGATTCCTGATCCATCAAGATGGGAGGCAGCTCACTGGGGGTGGGGCTGGGGCTGGGGGCTGGGGGCTAGGGAGATGGCTCAGTGCTCTTTTGGGACCCTGGTTTAATTCCTAGCACCCACATGACAGCTCATAATTCCATCTCCAGTCTTGGGGACCAGATGCCCTCTTCTGGATTCCAAGGGTGCCACACACACACACACACACACACACACACTCACACGGTGAGCAGGCTACAGAAAGGCAAAACACTCACACATATTTAAACAAAGCAAAGCCACACGCTCCCCCCACCATGAGCTCGTCACACCTTCCTGCCACGCTGGTCCCAGTAAAGCCAGTCCCTGTGGAGCTGCTTCTGCCTGGTTCTGGCTGAGTGATGAGAAAGCCAAGCCAGTCTACCCAGAGCTCACAGTGGTTTTACAGTTAGGGGAGTGACAGAGTCCTGGAGCCACTGTGGGCCCTTCCACCAGGCTGAGGAGATACAGGGCACCATGGAGACGAGGGCAGGAGGAGGAGGCCCACCTTATAGGCCTCGTCAATGTTGGCGTCTACGCAGTGCTGGATCATCTCCTTCACCAGCAGGGGGTGGGGCTCGTCACAGACCTGAGCAAACAATCAGTAGACACCATCTTGAGGCCCTAGACTAGTTTTCACCAAGTCTCCACAACTGGAATTGAATTTGGGAACACTCTTCTCACCACCAAGGACATCCCCCAAATGACAGCTCCCAACACAGTTAAAGTCCTCATATCCAAGATGAACAAACTACAAAGCAGCCAACGTCCCAGAAAGACTCTCCGCTTGGGTGGCATTAGAGGCATGGTGTTGGGCATGGTGGCACAGGACCTCAAATTCAAGGCCAGCCTGGGCCACGTATTGAGACCCGTCTCTAAGATAAGTGAATAAGCCAGGGATGGTGGCACACGTTTGTGATCCCAGCACGAGGGAGATGGAGGCAGGAGGACCAGATGTTCGAGGCCAGCCTGAGGACAGAGTCTGGGCTACAGACAGGCTCAAAAAGAAAAGAATCAAAGGAAGAAGACTGGAGAGATGGCTCGGGGAGGCGAGTGACTTCAGGCAAGTCACCAGAGCCCAGCCTGCAGCCCAGATAAGGGTAAGATCATCTCTGCAGGGAAGTGGGGATCAGGTAACACACTGACTAGCCGGGACCCACCTATCTTCTACCTCCATGTGGGATCGTCCCAGGACCCTCCCACTGGTCTCCTGGGTACAAGGGACAAAGCTGGGGTGGAAAAATAAATGAAGCAAGTGCCCAGCTCTGCCAGGAGCCCATCTCACCCAGCCGTGAGTGCCCGCCGTCTTTCTTTGGGCACAAGACAGTGTCTCACAGTCCCCCTGCCATACTGCTCGCAGGACAGGCATGGGATGACTAGTTAATGTGGTGCTGGGCCTGGGACCAGGCAAGGACTCTAATAAACCAGGCCGGCCTGCCTGCCTGCCTGCCTGCCATCCATCCTTCCTTCCTTCCTACCTGAGACAGGTTTTACTCTGAAGGTGATGCTGGGGTCACAGGTGTGGACTACCATGCCTGGCCCTACATCCACCCAACGGTTGTGCAGGACCATTCTGCTGCAGGCTAGCCCCCTCCCCGCCCTGGTACCTTGAATACATTCTCACTGTTGATATAGCCAAATCCTGAGAAGGTGGACTGCAGGTTGTTCAGTGCCTGGAAGGAGACAAGAGATACATCAGGGCGACTCTGAAGTCTTTCCCTGCCCTGCCTCGCAGAGACCCGACCCCCACCCACCAGCAGCTCGCCCTGTAGGGTGCTGGGCCCTCAATCTGCATTTTAGCCAGACTTAGCACAACACTCATTCCCAAACTTCAACTTGTAAGAGCAATGTGTCTAGCCTCATGTCTAGACACAAACTAGAGTTATTTGAAAGGAGGGAACTTCAATTGGAAAATGCCTTCATAAAACCCAGCTATAGCCGGGCGTGGTGGCNCACACCTTTAATGCCAGCACTTGGGAGGCAGAGGCTTTCAGAGGATTTCTGAGTTCGAGGCCAGCCTGGTCTACAGAGTGAGTTCCAGGACAGCCAGGGCTATACAGAGAAACCCTGTCACTAAAAACCAAAAAAAAAAAAGACCCAGCTATAGGGCAATTTCTTAATTAGTGATTGGTGGGTGGGGGCAGCCCAGTGTGAGTTGTGCCATCCTGGGTGGAGGTCCTGGGTGCTATAAGAAAGCAGGCTGAGCAATGGAGGGGAGCAAGGCAGTAAGCAACACTCTCCATGGCCTCTGCATCAGCTCCTGCTTCCACATTCCTGCACTGCTTGAATTCCTGTCCTGACTTCCTTTGGTGATGACCAGCAGTGTGGAAGTGGAAGCTGAGTGAACCCTTTCCTCCCCAGCTCGCTCTTTGGTTATGGTGTCTCACTGCAGCAGTAGAAACCCTGCCTAAGACAGATAGCAGCAGTCTCCCTCTAACCTGGCGCATGTCTCCCTGGGCTGTGAAGATAATGGCTTCCAGGCCGTCATCTGTGTATGGCACCTTTTCCTTCTCGATGACATTCATGAGCCTGGCGAGGACCTGAGCGTCAGTGAGCTTGGTGTAGCGGAGCACCGCACAGCGGGACTGGATGGGCTCTGGACAGAGATGGCAGAGTGAGGGCGCACAGCTGAGCCAGGCGTCAGCCTGTCAGACAAGACGCAGAGAGGCTGCATTGCCAGCTCCCTGCTCTCTCTGCAGAGGCTGTGCGTGCAGATGTGTGTGTTCCCATACCCCAGTAAATGCCTGCCTCTAACTGCTTAAAAGAAGCAGGTCAGGGCTGGAGAGATGGCTTAGCGGGTAAGAGCACTGACTGCTCTTCCAAAAGTCCTGAGTTCAAATCCCAGCAATCACATGGTGGCTCACAACCATCCGTAACGAGATCTGACGCCCTCTTCTGGTATGTCTGAAGACAGCTACAGTGTACTTACATATAATAAATAAATAAATCTTTAAAAAAAAAAAAAAGGTCAGGTTCTGTTTCTGGAGGGTAAGCAGGCCTCACATAGACACCTACACACACACACACACACACACACACACACACACACACACACACACAAAGTTAGGACCTCTAGAATCTCTGGAATCACAGTGTGGAATGGGGAATGGGTGGGCCCTTGGGCAAGATGGCAGTTGGTCAGGCTAGAAGGCAATGGAACTCCCACAAACTCTTTAAAGCTCCACAAGGGAACAAGACAAGAAGGGGCGAGCCTGTAATGCCAGCACTTGTGATTGCATAGGGAGGTAGAGACAGAAGGATCTTGAGTTCAGGTCATCCTCTGGTCCAAGGTCAGTTCAGCGCCAACCTGTGCTGTTTGAGACTCTGACTCAAAACCCACCAGACACCACCAACACCAACACGGAAAAGGATAGGGTGGGGCAGGCAGCTGGCAAGATGGTTCAGTGGGAACAGATGCTTGCCACAAAGACTGACAAACAGCCTGAGTTCAATTTTAAGACCCACATTGGTGAGAACTGACGTCTAGCACGCACATACAATGTTAGTTTTACATGTGGAGGGTGGGGCGGGTGGGACAGGATGGGTGACCTGTGAACACTACGCCTGCCACCTATCTGGGCAGCCATGAGCTGGCAGGAAAAGCCATGTGGTAACACTTGTGTGTGGGCGAGGAGGGGGAAGGGCGACAGAGAAGCGCCCAGTGCCGGGCAGTAGCAGGCCAGGAATGAGACAGAAGTAACACACAGCATTGCAGGCCAGGATACCCGCCTGGCAGAGAGGCCAGTGCCGGGCAGCAGCAGGACAGGAATGAGAGAGATAACACACTTCATGGCAGGCCAGGATACCCGCCTGGCAGAGAGGCCAGTGCCGGGCAGCAGCAGGACAGGAATGAGAGAGATAACACACTGCATGGCAGGCCAGGAATGAGAGAGATAACACACTGCATGGCAGGCCAGGATACCCGCCTGGCAGAGAAGCCAGTGCATGGGCAGCAGCTGGGCTTCAGGCCAAAGGCACCGCGAGAAGACACTGCGGTGAGGTAGAAGCCTGGCTATGCCTGACAAAGCCCAATGCAGAGCCCATCGATGCCAAGGGTCGCGGCACACAGAACAACTAGAGCACATTCAAGACAAGCTGTGTGGCACAGTCCTGTCACCCGACTACTCAGGCAGGAGGACTGCAGGTTCAAGGCATTCCTGGGGTATAGGGCAAATTCAACACTAGCCTGGGCAAGTTAGGAAGACCGAGTCTCATAATAAAAAAAGCACACAGGCCACAATTAGTAGGGCGCATGCCTAAAACCCCTGTGTTGCATTTGCAGTACCATAAAAGATAAAAGTAGGGCCAGCAAGATGGCTAGGCCGGTCAAGGCACTGCCCAAGTTCAATTCCTGGTAGGTGAGAACAGAATTCTTAAAAGTTGTCCTCTGATCTTTACACATGCTGCAGCAGACTTACACACACACACACACACACACACACACACACACACACACACACTCACTCTCTCTCTCACAGAATGAAGGACACCCGTATCAAGTGGCCCACAACTGCCTGTACCCTGATTCCAGGGCACGCATATTCAGACAGCAGATAGACACAATCAAAACTGAGAACAAATGAGAAAAGTACATGAAAAGGGAGCCGGACCGGGCGGGCACAGCTGCCCACTCACCTATGATTTTGTCTGAAGCATTACAAGCCAAAGCGAATCGGGTCGTCTTGGAGTAGATTTCCATGGTCCTCCTGAGGGCCTGCTGGGCACCATCCGTCATGCTGAGGCAAGTGTAAGAGGGAGGTTGGTGCCAGGTCTGGGGGCATGATGGAATCTGAGTGAGGCCAGCCTGGTCTACTTGGGGAAACCGTCTCCAGCCCCTACCTGTCTGCTTCATCAAGAATGATGATCTTGTGCCGGCCCTTGGGAAGGGTGACTTTCTGCTGAGCGAACATTTTGATTTTATTCCTCACCACATCGATGCCCCTGAAACAGAAGAATGCACGGATCAGAAACTGAGCAACTTTTCATTATCACGAGGGAGGGGCTCCTGTGTGTGGGGAGGGGTCAGAGACAACTTTCGAGACCCAGTTCTCACCTTCCCCTCTGAGTTCTATGGGCTCTGAGGTTGGCAGTGAGGGTGTTGATCCACTGAGCCAATCTCAGTGGCCCAGTTTACTTTTTAATGTCTTTGTAGATGCTCAGCATGCGCAGGGGGTAGGGTGCTTGGAGTCGGTGCTCCAAGCAGTTGTGAGCTAGTACAAGGTGAGAGTGGGCGCAGGAAGGGAATTCTGCATCTTTGCAAGAGCACCATGGTCTTCTTTTCTCTTTCTTTTCTTTTATTTCCTTTTCTTTCTTTTTTTGGATAGGGTTTTTCTATGTAGCCCTGGCTGTCCTGGAACTCACTTTGTAGACCAGGCTGACCTTGAACTCAGAGATCCTCCTGCCTCTGCCACCTGAGTGCTGGGATTAAAGGCGTGCGCCACCACTGTCCAGCATAGCAGCATGTTCTTAGCTGCTCAGCAATCTCTGCAGCCCTGTATTTTATTTTTTGAGAGAGGATCTTCATATGGTGTCTGAGAAGACCTGGAACTCAGAACCGACCTGCCTCAGCCTCTCCAGTGCTGGGATTTCCAACACCACTCCCAGTTCACAAGGGGTTTGCAAATCCTCCCGATGGCCCTGAGTGGGTACAGGAGCTTATTTTAACTTGGGAACATGAGCTAGCAGTCAAATACACAGGCCAGAAGGTGGGCTGTGGCCAGGGCTGCAGAAGGGAAATGGAGAGCGAGAATTTGAGGGCAGTTTCAGTTTTGCAAGGTCAGAAAGCTGTTGCACAATAACACAAACATATTAGCATGACTGACGTGAACACTTTAAAAGTGGTTTCAGGACTGGTGAGACAGCACTGTGGGTAAATGCACCTGCCAGCAGGCCATGTAAGACTGACAACCCGAGTTCAACCCCCAGAACCCACATAAAGGTAGAAGAAAACTGATTCCACATGATTGTGTTGATCTTCACACATGGTGTACTCACAGTGCATACACGCACGCATGCCCCCCCCCATCAGTGGGAGGGGGCTCGATGGGTAAAGGCACTTGCTACTGACCTCCACAACTGAGTGTGAGCCTCAGGACCCACTCAGTGGAGAGAGCCAGCTGCCAGCAGGCTGTTCTCTGAGCTCTACAGGCATACGCCCCTCCCCCAGTAAATAAGCAGCAAGAAAAACACACCCTTAAAAAAAGTAATCTTTGCTGGGCAGTGGTGGCGCACGCCTTTAATCCCAGCACTTGGGAGGCAGAGACAGACTGATTTCTGAGTTCGAGGACAGCCTGGTCTACAAAAGTGAGTTCCAGGACAGCCAGGGCTACACAGAGAAACCCTGTCTGTAAAAACAAAACAAAAAGAAAAAAGAGTAATCTTTGAACATTTTCATCAAAACAAGAAACCCTGCAGGTGCTCCTCAGATACCTGGGCACAGAATTGATTCCAGTTAAGTGTGGAGCCAGCAGGAGCCGCTACTCACCCACCCTCCTTCCCTCCCTTTCCCCCTCCCCCCGACTCTACCTGTCATTTGAGGCATTGAGTTCCAGGACTGCGTCCTTCAGGGCGGGTCCCAGCAAAGCTCTCGCCAAGCAGAGGATGCTGGTCGTCTTGCCAGTTCCTGGGGGACCCTGTGGATGACAGCTCCCTCAGTGCTTCAGCCAGAAAGGCCCCAAGGACTGGTGAGTGAGCCCAGCAGTAAAGAGCATTCACTCACTGGCTGCTTGTCCAGGACCTGGGCTCCATCCCCAGTGCCCAAAACCAACTGTAACCTCAGTGCCAAAGGATTCACCACCACCCTCAGGGAACCAGGCATGCTCATGGGACACAAACACAAATGCAGGCAAACTACACATACACAGAAAAGTGAATTAATTAAAAAAAGGAGCCCCATGTAGGTCCCGCTGCTCCCACGACTCTCCACTGTTGGCAACCCAGGCAGGGACCTGTGGCTTCCCCAGGCAGGGAGTGGACATGGCAGACAAGATGCCCACAGGGCCAGCCCTGAGTACTCACAGCAATGATGATATTGGGCACATTGCCTTCTCTTGCAAAGACCTGAGGGAAAGAGGTCGTTAAGTCAGGTGTGGGGGTGCCCGCCTCCACTCTCAGCACACTGGAGGCTGGGCCATGAGGATCACAGAGTCAGGGCCAGTTTAGGCTACATACCAAAATCCTGTCTCAAAAACCAATAATAGCTGGGGCATGGTGGCACACATCTTTAATCCCAGCACTTGGGAAGCAGAGGCAGGTGGATTTTGTGAGCTAGAAGCCAGCCTGTTCTACGTAGCAAGTTCTGGGCCAGCCAGGACTACCTGGTGAGATCCTGTCTCAAAAAAGCAAAGAACCCCAAACAAGCACTTGTTGGCATCCACAATAGTGCCTGGGTTTGGTGACTGTCTATGGGATGGATCCAGTCTCTGGATGGTCTTTCCTTCAGTCTCTGCTCCACACTTTATCTTTGTATCTCTTCTCATGGGTATTTTGTTCCCCCTTCTAAGAAAGGACCAAAGTATCCACACTTTGGTCTTCCTTCTTCTTGAACTTCATATGATCTGTGAATTGCATCTTGGGTATTCCGAGCTTTGGGGGTTATAACCAATTATCAGTGAGTGCATATCATGTGTGTTCTTTTGTGATTAGATTACCTCACTCAGGATGATATTTTCTAGTTCCATCCATTTGCCTAACAATTTCATGGATTCATTGTTTTTTTTTTTTTTTTTTAATTTATTTATTATATGTAAGTACACTGTTGCTGTCTTCAGACANTCCAGAAGAGGGCGGCAGATTTCATTACAGATGGTTGTGAGCCACCATGTGGTTGCTGGGATTTGAACTCAGGACCTTTGGAAGATCAGTCAGTGCTCTTAACCACTGAGCCATCTCTCCAGCCCGGATTCATTGTTCTTAATAGCTGAGTAGTACTCCACTGTGTAAATGTACCACATTTTCTGTATCTATTCCTCTATCTGGGTTCTTTCCAGCTTCTGGTTACTATAAATAAGGCTGCTGTGAACACAGTGGAACATGTGTGCTTATTACATGTTGGAGCATCATCTGGGTATATGCCCAGGAGTGGTATTAGTGGGTCCTCAGTAGCATCATGTCCAGTTTCCTGAGGAACCGCTAAAATGATTTCCAGAGTGGTTGTACTAGGTTGCAATCCCACCGGCAATGGAGGACTGTCCCTTTCTCCACATCCTTGCCAGCATCTACTGTCACCTGTTTTTGATCTTAGCCATTCTGACTGGTGCAAGGTGGAATCTCAGGGTTGTTTTGATTTACATTTCCCTGATAACTAAGGATGTTGAACATTGTTTTAGGTGCTTCTCAGCCAGTCGGTATCCCTCAGTTGAGAATTCTGTTTCCCATTTTTTATAGGGTTATTTGGTTCTCTGGAGTCTAACTTCTTGAGTTCTTTGTATATAATGGGTATTAGGCCTCTATCAGATGTAGGATTTGTAAAGATCTTTTCCCAATCTGTTGGTTGCCATTTTGTCCTACTGACAGTGTCCTTTGCCTTACAGAAGCTTTGCAATTTTATGAGGTCCCATTTGTCTTTTTTTTTGGTTTTCCAAGACAGGGTTTCTCTGTGTAGCCTTGGCTGTCCTGGAACTCACTTTGTAGACCAGGCCGGCCTCGAACTCAGAAACCGCTTGCCTCTGCCTCCCGAGTGCTGGGATTAAAGGCGTGCACCACCACGCCTGGCCCATTTGTCAATTCTTGATCTTAGAGCATAGCTATTGGTGTTCTGTTCAGGAAAATTTCCCCTGTCTCCTGAGAGGTTCTGCCAGTGCCTGACAAATACAGAGGTGGATATTCTCAGCCAACCACTGGACTGAGCACAGGGTCCCCAATGGAGGAGCTAGAGAAAGGGCCCAGGGAGCTGAAGGGGTTTGCAGCCCCATAGGAGGAACAACAATATGAACGAGCCAGTACCTTCAGAGCTCCCAGGGACTAAACCACCAACCAAAGAGTACACATGGAGGGAGTCATGGCTCCAGCCACATATGTAGCAGAGGATGGCCTGTGGGACATCAATGGGAGAAGAGGCCCTTGGTCCTATGAAGGTTCGATGCCCCAGTGTAGGGGAATGCAGGGTCAAGGAAGCAGAGGTGGGTGGGTTGGTGGGGGTTGGGGGATGATATCAGATAGGGGGTTTTTGGAGGGGAAATGAGGAAAGGGGCCAAGATGATGGCTTAGCAGATAAAGGCTCTGGCAAAGGCTAACAAGCCGAGTCATATCATCATCATCAGGCCGAGTGGACAAGAGAACTCTAGTCTCTATTGCGGTAGGAAGACCCACCCTCAATGTGGGTGGTACCTTCCCCATCCATGGCTATGCCAACCCCACTAGCTCATTGGGTTGGTTGCTGATGTGATGTCGGAAGGGGCTCCAGTCTCCCTCACCTCCAGCCTGCTCACAGTGTCTTCATTGCCCACTATTTCGTTGAGCTTCACCGGTCTGTATTTCTCAACCCTGTTGAGGAGAAAGCAAACACTGACATGGTTATCCTACAGTACCCAGAAGAGAGGGCGGGAAAGGGCAATTCTGCAGATTCTAGCAGGGTGGAGCTGTGATGCCAACACACAGACTTCTAGCATCCACACAGTGGGTCACAACCTCTTGGAATTCTAATTCCGCGGAATCCAATGCCCTCTCCTGGCCTCTTCATGACTGCATGCACACACTGTCCCATATAGACACACAGACAAAACACTCACACACATAAAGGGAACCTCAAATAAACAAACAAACAAACAACAACAACAACAAAAATCAACCAATGGATCAACAACAAACTCAAAACCAAGAAAGGAGCCAGCAAGATGGGTGGGTCAGAGGTAAAGGTGCCTGCTGGCAGGCGTGACCACCTGAGTTTGACCCCAGGGACCCACAGGGGAAAGGAGACTCCTAGTGATTGCTTTCTGACCTGGCAGGTGCAAGAGCCCCCTCCTCCCCAGGAAAGAAGTGAAAAAAGAAAGGCTCTGAAGGAAAAGAGATAGCAATAAACCATGCTTAGTATGACCGACCTGGCTGTGCCTGTCCACTCCACACAGCGGAGGGAACCAGAGTAAGCTGTGGTTTCTGTCTAGCCTGCCCCAGTGCACAACAACGCAGGGCTGGCAGGTGGGCTGTGATGGACCCAGGTGTACCCACTTGTTACACCAAATGATTATCTTCAGGGTGTCTGTGGTGGCAGGTGGCCAGTGCTGGCTCACTGTGTGATTTGGGACTATGACCGGGAAGCCTGGCTGGGCAGTTCTTAAGCAGTTTTGAAAAGATTCTTGTTCATTTCATTAAAATGCTGTTCCCTTGGGGTTGGAGAGAGCCAGTACCTGAGCACACGGGTGCTTCCAGAGGGCTTAGGTTAAATTCCCAGCACCCTCCAGGTTCAGGGGATCTGATTTCCTCTCCTCACCTTTTGAGGGCACTGACTACACCCACAGATATAAATTAAAAAGCCAGACATCGGTGCCTATTTAGAATCTATTTGTTCACAGCCAGGTCTCGTGTAGCCCAGGCTAGCCTGGAACTCACTATGTAGCAAAGGATGACCTTGAACTCCAATTTTTCCAGCCTTAGATCTCCAGGTCTAGGATTATAGGCAGTATGTATCATTATGCCCAGTCCACAGGGGCTGGCAATGGAAATGTGGGTTTCCATTTGACAGCAAGTGCCCTATCAACTGGACCACATCTCCTGATGGCCTGGAACTCATGATCCGTCTATCTCAGCCTCCTGACCAAGTTCTGCTTTTTAAATGAACAAGCAACGTTAACAGCCAAAGGGGCATTTTCCAGCTCTGCGTACAGATGTTGTAGATTGACTGCAACCTGACCATCAGTTTCCTTTGCTCTTTTTTTTTATATTCTGCTGTTTTCTTTCCTTTTCCTCTCTATTTTTGGAGACAGAGCTTCACTACGTAGTTCTTGCCAGACTGGAACTCCTGATATAGAGCAGGCTGGCCTTGAACTCAAGAGATCCACCACCTCCAGCCTCCTGAACGCTTTATGTCTTAAGTATACATCCCTACGTGTTTATTATTTGTGTGTGCCATGGCACAGGTGTGGAGATCAGAGGACAACTCTGGGAGTTGGTTCTCTCCTTCCAAAGTGTAGAATCCAGGGTTACACTTGGGTTGTCAAGCACTCTAACCGCTGACCTCAAACTCCCTATGTAGCTACTGACGACCTAATAGGTGTGAGCTACTCTGTGTGGGTGCCCGTTTTCTTTTTACTTATTTCTACGGCTACCAGACAATGTTAAATTATATATGTGGTGCGTTTTCTTTTTTTTTTTTTTTTTTTTTTTTTTTTCGAGACAGGGTTTCTCTGTATAGTCCTGGCTGTCCTGGAACTCACTCTGTAGACCAGGCTGGCCTCCAACTCAGAAATCTACCTGCCTCTGCGTGAGCCACCATGCCCGGCTGTGTTTTCTTTTCTTTTCTTTTTTGAGTGCTGGGGATAAAACCCTAGGTCCTGAGCATGCCAAGCAAGGGTTCTGCCACCGAGGGAGACTTTCAGTTTGCATACTTTTCACGTTAGGCCAGCATTCTCAACCTGTGGGTCGCGACCCCTTGGGCTGTTAACTCACCCTTTCACAGGGGATGCATAAGGCCACCAATTAACTCAGATATTGACATCATATAAAATAACAGCAGCAGAATTACGGTTATGAAGCAGCAATAAAAATTTTATAGTTGGGGGGTACTCCAACATGACGCACTGTATGAAAGGGTCCCAGCAATAGGGAAGTTGAGAACCACTGCTCTGGGGAGCCCAGATAGTTCAGTGAACCAAGGAACCACTCTGTGGTCTGCTGTCAGGAACCTCGCTTTTAATAAAAGGAAAACTAGTGCTGGGTAGCTCCATGCTAGCATGTGGCCTGGCAGCAAGTTCCATGCAAAAACTAAAAACTCAAAATAGTGACATGCACCTGTAGCCCCTGTACACAGGCGGAAGAGACAGTGGGATCAGAACTTGTCATCCTCGGCTATACAGAAAGTTTGTGACTAGCTTAGGGTAGTGAGACCTACTGTAACAAAAGTGAAACACACACACACAAACACACACACAAGTTTTGTTTTGTTAAACAGAGTTTCTATGTGTAGCCCTGGCTGGCCTCAAACTCAGAAATTCGCTTGCCACCACCTGGCTGATAGTTTGGTTGTTGTCTTTTTTTTGTTGTTTTTTTTTTTTTGGTTTTCGAGACAGGGTTTCCCTGTGTAGCCTTGGCTGTCCTGGTACTCACTTTGTAGACCAGGCTGGCCTCGAACTCAGAAATCCACCTGCCTCTGCCTCCCGAGTGCTGGGATTAAAAGCGTGCACCACCACCGCCTGGTGCTAATAGTTTTTTAAGATGATATTTTAAACTAATTTAAAAAAAAAAAAAAATGAGGCCAGGGCTGGAGAAATGGCTCAGTGGTTAAGAGCACTGCCTGCTCTTCCAAAGGCTCTTAGTTCAATTCCCATAGTGGTGGCTCACAACCATCTGTAATGTGATCTGATGCCCTCTTCTGGTGTGTCTGAAGACAGCTACAGTGTACTCATATACATAAATCTTTTTTTAAAAAAAAATAAGACCATTAGCATTGCACTGCATGACAGCCTATTAATCACGTTTAAGCATCATTTAGGTGAACTTCGAGACACACATTCCCCAATTTCCATAAATAACAATCTCTACTTTGCTTGGTGGCTTACACCTGCCATTCCAGCATTTGGGAAGCTGAGGCAGGAGGACTGCAGAAACTCCAAGACCAGCTTGGGCTTCACAGTGAACCCCAGGGCTGTGAATGGGCCCCAGTCGGTAGGGTGTTTGCTTAAGTGTGCACGAGGCTCTGTGTTCCGTCCCCAGCCCTGCTTTACGGAAACAATGCATGCCTGTCACCCCAGGACCAGCGTTCAAAGTCATCCTTGGCTACGTAGTGAGTTGGAGTCCAGCCTGGGTTACACAAGACACGAAAACCTAGCTTGAAGAAGAAATCTGCGCTCCTGGGGACATCTGCACCTTCGCTGTGTCCCCTAGTCCTGGAGCTCGGCCCGCCCTCACGTCTACGCGCGCGTTACTATGGCTGCAGGCTCACCACGGCAGCTCGTAGTGGCCGGCGGTCTTGCTGGGGACGGGCGAGGGCTCCTGCGCCCCACTCTCGGCTGAGCCACAGCCGCTCTCCTGAACCTCCATTCCAGTAGCTGCTCTTCCCGCCACCCGAGGCTCCGCCCCGTGCCGCTTGGACGGAAGTCTGGGTCCTGGTTTCCGGGCAACGCCGAGAGGGAAGCGGAAGTGCGTTTTGTGTGTGTGTGGGGGGGGGTAGTCTCTTCCTGCGCCTGCGCAGTGAGCACAGCGTAGCCACCCCGGGCCGCTAGAGGGCGCAGTGACCACAGGCGCCGGCGTTTGAAGGGGGGGCGGGGGGGGAGAGAGACATTTTATTATATCTTATTTAATTGTACTCTATTTCATTTCGTTTTCTTTTCTTTTTACTTTCATGGATTATTTTTTTCGGGACAGGGTTTATCTGTGTAGCCCTGGCTGTCCTGGAACTCAGTGTAGACCAGGCTGGCCTCGAACTCAGAGATCTGCCTGCCTCTCTCTCTTGTGTGCGCCACCACTGCCTGGCTGAAATAAGTATTTTTAAAGAGATACTTTCTAGGCCCAGGTTTGGTGGCACAGGTCTTTAATTCCAGCACCTGGGAGCAGAGGCACATGGTGGATCTTTGTAAGTTCAAGGCCACCCAGAGCTACACAGTGAGACCCTATCACAAAAAAAAACAAAAAAATAAATAAATAAAACTAAACTAAAGATACTTTCTGGCCAGGTATAGTGGTACACACCTATCATTCTTTTTTTTTTTTTTTAAAGGTTTATTTATTATATGTAAGTACATTGTAGCTGTCTTCAGACACTCCAGAAGAAGGCATCAGATCTTGTTACAGATGGTTGTGAGCCACCATGTGGTTGCTGGGAATTGAACTCAGGACCTTTGGAAGAGCAGTCAGTGCTCTTAACGGCTGAGCCATCTCTCCAGTCATACACTTGCCATTCTTACACTACTAACAAGACGGGCAGGAGGAGAGTGAATTCTAGGCCAGGCTGGGACTAGAAAAGGGAGACTTGTCTCAACAAAGCAACAACAACAAAAAAGCTGACATGACACATTCCTGTAGCTTCAGCACTTGGAAGACAGATGCCAGCCTGGGGTACATGAGATTCTGTCTCAAAGAAATAATAGGGCATGGGTCAGAAGCCTGGGTCCCCATCACCAGGATCAACCAGGAAAAACAAAAAATAAGATGGTTTTCCCCACAGTGGCATTCACAAGGCTTAAGGCTGGTGATTTCCAAGCAGGCTCGCCCTACTGTTAGCAACCTCAGGGAACAGCTCATTTCCGTAGTCTGCCTGCCCAGACTCATCCCACCAAGCGCCTCTTGTAAGCACAGAGGTTTATATTTGAACTCTTTGGTTAAACATTAACAGTGTTTGAATCGCTTGCCTTGCTGCGTTTTGTTATTGTTGCTGTTGAGACAGTGTAGCCCTGGCTGACCCAGACCTGTGAACTGGGCTGGACTTGAACCAGGGGAGAGTTCCCCTGCCCCTGTCCTTGGAATGCTGAAATTAAAGGCTGTGCCGCCACCTCCAGCCATGCTTTGCATTCGTGCTTCCTCCTTAGCAATAAGAAAACAAGGAGAGGGCTTTCACAGATGGGCACAGAGGATGGATTTTATGTCCTTGGATGTCGGGTGGCCTTTAAGCCCTCAGCTGTGGGTGGCTGATCATTGACCCTTTCTTTCCTTTGGTTTCTGGTCTGTTGAGCATGTCCCTGCTTACAGTGCTGGGACCATTTCATCTACAGAGCAACGAGGGACCAGTTGCACCCAGCTTGGACAAGATGTGTCTCAGGAATCCCCATGCAAATGCCTGATGAGAAACAAAAATGCTCTCTCTCTCTCTCTCTCTCTCTCTCTCTCTCTCTCTCTCTCTCTCTCTCTCTCTCTCCTTTGTTTTTTCCTGTCTGTGCCTCACTATGTAGCCCTGCTTGTCCTGGAACTCACTATGTAGACCAGGCCAGCCTCGAACTCACAGATATCCACCTGCTTCTGCTTCCCAAGTG
>NC_034612.1:20156332-20163935 GCF_900095145.1 Mus pahari
CTTTCCTTTCCTTTCCTTTCCTTTCCTTTCCTTTCCTTTCCTTTCCTTTCCTTTCCTTTCCTTTCCTTTCCTTTCCTTTCCCTTCCTCCCTCCCTCCCTCCCTCCCTCCCTCCCTCCCTTCCTTCCTTCCTTCCTTCCTTCCTTCCTCTTTTCCTATTTTAGGTGTTTAGATGTTTTGCGTACAGTATCAAATGCAGGTATCAGTGGAGGCCAGAAAACGGCATTAGAGCCCCTGAGAGATTGAAGTGACAGACAATTGTGGGCTGCCAAAGAGATGTTCGGCCTCAAACCCTGGTCCTCTGGAAGAGCAGCCCGTGCACTTAGTGGCTGAGCCATCTCCCCAGTCTGACCCGTCAGGTTCTAATGATGCTTTAAAAGTCTGTACGTCTTCAAGCACAATTTTGCTTCTAGAGACTCCTCTCACAGAAGTGTTTGCCTGAGGGTTGGGAAGATGGCTCAGTGGGTCACGGGGCTTGCCAACAAGCCTGATGGACCCAAGTTCAGTTCTCAGGACTCACGTGGTCGGAAAGAGAGAACCAACTATTGCAAGTTATCCTCTGACCAGCATAGTGTGCTATGGCACAAGCATACAAGGGCACACCGCACCACACACACACACACACACACACACACACAGAATAAAATGAAAATAAATGCTTGCACAGATGACGTAAATATGTGTAGAATGTTCATTAAAATGGTTCGGGGGAAGAGAAAATGAAATAAGCATCCATTTGTAGTAGAATAGGCAGGGAAAGGGTGATGGAGATCTTCATTCTATGTAGTAGCTAGAAACTAAAAGTAAGTAGTCTGTCTGCCTGCACTGACAGGGAAAGATCTCCATGTCTTCCCAAAAACAGTCACAGAGGGACTATGGGAGTGGTTCTGAGAATATGCCAGTGAGGGGTTGGGGTGTGGCTCAATGGAAGAGTCCCTGCCTAGAATCCCCCAGTGAGGGGCTGGGGGCGTGGCTCAGTGGTAGAGCCCCTGCCTAGAATCNCCCAGTGAGGGACTGGGGGCATGGCTCAGTGGTAGAGCCCCTGCCTAGAATCACCCAGTGAGGGGCTGGGGGCGTGGCTCAGTGGTAGAGCCCCTGCCTAGAATCCCCCAGTGAGGGGCTGGGGGCGTGGCTCAGTGTTAGAGCCCCTGCCTAGAATCCCCCAGGGAGGGTCTGGGGGCGTGGCTCAGTGGTAGAGCGCCTGCCTAGAATCCCAGACTGACCTCAAAGTCACTATATAACTTGGAATAGCCTTGAACTTTTGATCCTCTTGCCTCTTGTTCACAAGTGCTGGGATGACAGCACATGCTGCCTTCCTTCTAGGATTCATTTTTATGTATATGTATGCCTAAGGTCTGATTGGGGCTGTGCATCTGTGGGTTGGGGATGCGCCCTTGGATGGCAGAAGAGGAAATCCTGTTCTCAGGCAGCTGTGAACTGAGAACTGAACTCAGCTCTCTACAAAAGCTACAAATACTCTTAACCCTGAGCCATCTCTCCAGAACACTCTTTTTCTTAAGATTTATTTTGATTGGCCGGGCATGCTGGCACACGCCTTTAGTCCCAGCACTCAGGAGGCAGAGGCAGACGAATTTCTGAGTTCGAGGCCAGCCTGGTCTACAGAATGAGTTCCAGGACAGCCAAGGGCTACACAGAGAAACCCTGTCTTGAAAAAAAAAAGATTTATTTTGATTATTATTTTAAATTATGCATACGTGTGTGTCTGTCTGTCTGCCTTCCTGTCTGTCTGTTTGACTGTCTGTCTGTCTGTGTGAGGTATGCTCATGGCCTATAGAAGCCAAAAGCACTGGGTCCCATGAAGCTGGAATCACATGTGGTTGTAAGTTGAGGTATGTATTGGCAACTGAATGCAAGATCTATTGCCAAAGCAGAACATGGTCTTTCCCCTGAGCCATCTCTTCGGCCTCTTTAAAAGTCCTGTTGGGGATCAAACCCAGGGCTTCGTGATTCCTAGGCTAACACTAATCCAGGAGCCACGTCCCCCACACCTAGGTCCATACATGGTGTATGTTCTCTGTAATCCCAGAGACCTCTCTGTGTGGGCTTCATTATCTGAAGAATTCCCAGTAAGCCCTTGGGCAGAGTCCTGGCCTGCCCCGGCATGTCGCACACACCCTCGCACAGGCTTACTACATTCCGCGCTACCCTGAGGGCGTGCATTCCAAGAAGGCCCTGTCTCGGAGGATGTAATGGTTTCCTCTTAGCTTGTTATGCACAGGCTGTATAAGCTTTAGCTACTTTTCCGGATCTCAGACTTCAATTTCGGTTATTTATTTATTTATTTATTTATTCATTTATTGCTACTAGATCTTACTATGTAGTCCAAATAGGGTTCAAAATTGTGATTTCCCCCTGCCTCGGGTCTCCTGAGTTCAGCTAAGCAAGGCTCCATGGTTGCTGTAATGGAGCATGCAGGCTGAGGGCTGAGCTCGAAGGGTAAGACACAGTTAACACAGAGGACTCATAGCCGGGGGCATGGTGGCCCATGCCAATGCCCCAATGAATGAATGGGTGAATAAACAAACAAACAAACAAACAAATAAATAAATAAGAAAGAGAGCGGTTTAAAGGCTCAGTGAGTAAAGGGGTTTGCCACCAAGCCTGAGAACTGGAGTTTGATCCCATAAACCCGCTCTGTGGAAGGAGAGAAATAACTCTGCTATTATGCACACATACATAGAAATGAATGTAATGCAAATAATTCAAGTCTGTGGATTTAGCTGTGTGGCAGAGTGCTTGCCTAGTATGCCCAGGGAGGGGCAAGGGTCGTGGCTCCGCCGTTCGGGGTTTGCCTCTTACGGAGTTCCGAGTACTCACTCACGGCTGGGCTTACGGGCAAGCTTGCAGCCGAGATCTGCTGCCCGTCCATTGAAATGGCTATGGAAACTTGATGTCTGTTCAGGTGAGGGTGTTCAGTTCTATCTTTTCCTCTGTCTGGGATGCCGGGGATTGGGAACTTGTGACAGGCCAGCGCTCTACCACAGCGCATAGCCCCGCTTTATATTTTATTTTATCTTCATTTTTATTTCATGAGTACATTTTGCCCACATGTGTGTCTGTGTATCTCATGCATGTGGTGCCCTAGACCACCAGAAGATCCCCTGAAACTGAAGTTACAGATGGTTTTGAGCCATTATGAGGGTTCTGGGATTCGAACCTGGGTCCTCTGGAAGAGTAAATACTCTCAACCGCTGAGCAGTCTCTCCAACCTCTACGCACACCTCCTGTCCCCTGCCCTTCAGGACAGGGTCTCACTAAGTTGCCCACGTTGGGTTCTTTTTTTTTTTTTCCTTTTAATCTTTCTTTCTTTCTTTCTTCCTTTCTTTTTTTTAAAGACTTATTTATTTTATACAAGTCCACTGTCACTCCCTTCAGACACACCAGAAGAGGGCACCAGATCCCATTACCGATGGCTGTAAGCCACCATGTGGTTGCCGGGATTTGAACTCAGGACCTCTGGAAGAGCAGTCAGCGCTCTTAACCACTGAGCCATCTCTCTCTCTCTCCAGCCCCTATTTGTTTCTTTATCTTGGTTTTTCAAGACAGAGTCTCTTTGTGTAGCTGTTGCCATCCTGGAACTCACTCTGTAGACCAGGCTGGCTTTGAACTCAGAAATCCACCTGCCTTTGCCTCTGCTTCCCAAGTGCTGGGATTAAAGGCATCACTGCCTATTTATTTATTTATTTATTTATTTCCTAAAGATTTATTTATTTATTATATCTAAGTACACTGTAGTTGTCTTCAGACACACCAGAAGAGGGCATCAGATCTCACCACAAAATGGTTGTGAGCCATGATGTGGTTGCTGGGAATTGAAATCTGGACCTTGAACTCTGGAACTCTGGGAGAGCAGTCAGTGCCCTTAACTGCTGAGCCATCTCTCCAGCCCTATTTATTTATTTTTAATATATATATATATATATATAATGTCTATGTCTATGTCTCCATATTGTAGCAGATGGCCCCACACCCAGGCACATGTGGGCAGCACTGACTGGCCTCCATGTCTATGTCTCCATATTGTAGCAGATGGCCCCACACCCAGGCACATGTGGGCAGCACTGACTGGCCTCCATGAGGTTTAAAAGATCAAGGAGATCTGAAGAAGAGTGTGGGCCATGAGGGGACTCAGGGAGAGATGGGGTGGGGTTGGGTCTGATCGGGTACGTTGTGTATGTCTATGAAGGACAGAGACTAAGCAAAAACAGTCTAGGCCAGCAGGTTTTTTTTTTTTTTTTTTTTGGTTTCTCGAGACAGGGTTTCTCTGTGTAGCCCTGGTTGTCCTGGAACTCACTCTGTAGACCAGGCTGGCCTCGAACTCAGAAATCCGCCTGCCTCTGCCTCCCGAGTGCTGGGATTAAAGGCGTGCGCCACCATGCCAGGCAAGCCAGAGTTTTTTGTTGTTGTTGTTGTTTTGTTTTGTTTTTATGTAGGTATACTGTAGCTGTTTTTAGACACACCAGAAGAGGGTGTCCTATCTTACTATGGATGGTTGTGAGCTACCATGTGGTTGCTGGGATTTGAACTCAGGACCTTTGGAAGAGCAGTCAGTGCTTTCACCCATTGAGCCATTTCACCAGTCCCCAAGCCAGCTGTTTTTAACCTTCCTAACACTGCAACCCTTTAATACAATTCCTCATGCTATGGTGACCCCCCCAACCATAAACTTATTTTGTTGCTGCTTCATAACTGCAATTTTGCTACTGTTATGAATTGTGGTGTAATCTGATGTGTGGGATATCTGATATGTAAAAAAGAAAAAAGAAAAGAAAAAAAAAAAAGAAAGAAAGCTTTGTGTATTGGTGCGTGTTTTCAACTCCAGTTCTGAAGAGGCAAAGACAGGCAGAGATATCCCCAGGGCTCAATGGCCAGGCAGTCTTCCCTTCTTGGTGAGTTCCAGGCCAGTGAGACTCAAAAAAAGGTTAACTTAAGAAAGCACCCAAGGACCAGGATCCATCAGCACCCACATGGTGGTCGAAGCTATCCACGTCCAGGGGAACTGGTTCTGTCTCTGGCTTCCACAGGGACCAGGCACATGCATACCTGCAGGCAAAAGATTCATACCCATAAAATAACAAACCAAAACAATGATGGGGCCAGAGAGGTGGCTGAGCAGGTAAAAGAGCCTTCTGCCAGGGCTGGGGGCCTCACTTCAGCCTCCAGGACTCGCACAATGGGGAGAGAGGACTGACTCCTGCAGGCTGTTCTCTGACTTGCACACTCTTGCCATAGTTCCTGTGTGACACACATGCACACACACATACATATTCACACATACACACGCATAGTCACACACATATATATATATATATATATATATATACACACCCACACGAAGGCTTTTTGTTTTTGTAAAGATGCATTGGTGGGAGAGGGTGCTGAGGCTGGAGCTCAGTGGGCAGAATGTTTGCCTGACACACCTGGAGCCCAGCAATGCATCAAACCCACCCATAGTGATTCATGCCTGTAGTCTCAATATTAGGGGACACAGGGACATAAGGATCAGGCCATCCTCAGCTACCTAGAGATCGCAAGGCCATCCAGGACTACCTGAGACCATGACTCAAAAATTAAAATTAGCCGGGCGTGGTGGCGCACGCCTTTAATCCCAGCACTCGGGAGGCAGAGGCAGGCGGATTTCTGAGTTCGAGGCCAGCCTGGTCTACCAAGTGAGTTCCAGGACAGCCAGGGCTATACAGAAAAACCCTGTCTTGAAAAACAAACAAAAAAATTAAAATTAGATCCTTCTTCAAAACAGAGGTGTCCCAAGGCAGGTATGATGGTAGTACTACAGAGGCCAAGGCTGAAGAATCACCACGAAGTAAGATCTCAAAACAACCACAAAGTTAGACAACAAAACCCAAGGCATGGAGGGTTATGGGAGCTAAAGTGAATCCAGCTGGAGATGGGGCTGCAGCCCGGTCGGCAGAGAGCCTGCCTTGCCCGGGTTCCATCCTTAGCACTGTATAAACTGGGCACAATCGGAGCTGGGTCTAGTCTCAGGACCCAGGGGTAGAGGCAGGAGGATAGAAAGTTCTAAGCCACTCTAAGCTTGTAGGGAGTCAGTAGTACAGCCTGGGCTATGGGCAGCCCTGGGTGACCCTCCCCTTCTTGGTCCCTCCAGCTCGTGGAATACGGGAACCCTCCAGTGGTGTAAGGGAACCTGTACCCCAGAAGGCTCAGGCCATGAACCTTGTCCTCTTGGCGCGTCTCCCATTTCTCACACGAAGCTCACAAGACAGCTTTTTTTCAAATTGACATCTGGGATGATGTCCCTGTTGAGTAGTTACTTTTTGGAAGCTGGGGCAGTAAGCCCAAGGCTACCTTGTGACCTAGTTAACAGTAGTTACAGGGGAATGTCTCGGCAGGAGACTGAGGGAGAGGTGACTGGGATGTGGTGCAGAGGGGAAGTCTCTCAGGAGGCAGGCAGATCCTCCTCCACCTCCCAGGCTACCAGTGTTTCCCCCAGGAAGCTCCCAGCCAGGGTCAAGTTGACCTGGGAGAGGCAAGCCCAGTGAAGCTACCTGCAGAGTTCTGGAGCTGGCCATCCCTTAGGTGTCACTTCCTTGGGGACCTTTGTGCTGGAATTTCCGCAGCTGCCATGGGGACCACAAGAATTCAGGATAAAGCCACTCCAGCTGGCCCAGTTGTGAGGTAGCCATAAACAGAGGTAGTAGGGTGGCTAGTGCCTATAATCCCAGCACGTGGGACGTGGAGGTAGATCAGGAATTCAACATCATCTCTCCCTACTGGAAAGGCTGGGCTACGGAAAACCTAGGAAAAAAGAAAGAAAAAAGTAAGAAAGGGGCGGGGCACAGTTCCGTGATGCAACACCCCCCCCCCCCCCCGCTTCTAACCGTGCCCTCCCTCCATGGTCCCTACTCTTACAGGCCTGGGTACACCAAAGGAAGCTACGGAGGGTGGGAGCAAGACCGCTGTGAGAATTGTTTTGAGAGTCTGAAATCAGTTGGGGGAAGAGGAACTCTAGGGGTTAGGAGGGCAGAATGCAAGAAATGGTAATAGAATAGCCCGAATCTCACTTCAAGGACACTGGAATCCCAAACCTGAGCTCCAAACACTGGAGACTGAACACTGGGACATCTCTGTTCAGGTCGCCACTTTCAACCTTTAGCGGAGGTGGAGGTGGGCGGGTCCCAAAGTAAGCATTGTCCCACGCATCTCGGCTTTGGACAGCCCCTGCTCAAATATCACCTCACCCTCAACCGCCTGCAAATATTTACATCCTGTTTATGCCAAGGCCTCCCAGGGCCTCAATTCTCATGAATAAAATATGAGTTTCTAGGCCAAGCTTAGAAGGGAAGAAACCCAGGCCAGCCAGCTGGTAGGGACCAGAGGTGGTTTAATATTTTGGTTGCTGTAGCCTCCCGTATGGGATTTCGAGGGACATTTCATGCGCGGTCAAGGAGACCAGAGGCGGAGATTTTTATAGTAGTTTCTGTATTTCTTGGCCATTTCCTGGAATTAGAACATACTGCTTTGTTCATAGGTCTGTTTCCAGAGGGACACAACAACTAACAATCTCTTGTTTTCTTTTTCTTTTTTTACACTTTTTTTTTTTTTTTT
>NC_034612.1:20164985-20176893 GCF_900095145.1 Mus pahari
TTTTATTTTATTTTTATGTGTGTATGTGTGAGTGTACCTACCGTGTGAGTGCAGGTGCACAAGGGGAGCAAAAAGCACTGTGCCATGTGAGCTGGGAGTACAGGCTGCTGCAAACTGCCCGTCCTGGGTGCTGGGAACCCAGCTCAGGTCTTCTGCAAAAGCAGCGAATACTCTGAACTGCCGAGCCAATGCTCCAGCCTTGCTTCTCATTTTAATTTCAGTCCAAATCAAAAAACACTCCAAATTTCCCTCATTTTGAAACTGGCCTCACAGAGTTGGTAACCTGAAACATTTTGTTCCTGTTGCTGATTCATGGGAAAGGAAGTTAAGATTTAGAACCACTATTAGGGGCCTGGAGCGATGGCTCAGTGGTTTAAAGTGTACCGGCTGCTCTTCTAGAGGACCCCGGTTCAATTCCCAGCACCCACATGGCAGCTCACAACTGTCTGTAACTGGATGTTCCAGAGGATCTGACGCACTCAGCAGACATACGTGCAGGCAAAACACCAATGCACATAAAACGGGAATAAAGAAATCTTGTAAAAAAAAAGAAAAGGAAGAGACACTATGGGCATGTTGGGCATGTTGGCTCATGTCTGTAATCACACTGGGGAGGCTGAGGCAGGAGGACCACTTCCAGTGGCTAATCTAGGTTACAAAGAGAGAGTTCCAAGCAAACCTTGGCTACAAACTGTAACTCTGACTCAAATTAAAAAAAAAAAAAAAAAAAAAAATGTGGGCGGGAAAACAAAACAGGAAGTTCCCAGCTTAAAAAGGACCATCTGGGAATGTGCTGGAAATCAGGTCTGCTGTGGTGGTCTACCCTTGAGCCCCGTGTGCGTGCAAGTGTGTGTGTGTGTGTGTTTGTGTGCGTGCATGAGAGAGTGCCTGTGTTCTGGAAGGAGAGAGGACCAGGGACTGTTGGAAGCCCTGCTCTGGACTTGCCCTCCCCTCCACATCCTGGGAACCATGGCTACAGGCAATGGGGGGTAGGCAAGGCGGGGCAGTGGAGGTCAGCATGCCCCCCCCTCGCCTTGGAGGATTGAGAGGATGTAGCTGTCAAGGCAGGGGGTGATGAATCAATGTTGCTCCACAGCTCGGGCTCTGAGCATGCCTGGCTCCAGCTGTGTGGGCTCCTGGAATACAGGGGTTCTCTCTGCCAGGGAGCTGCTGCCAAGCCGGGCTGGAGAATCACTTCCGCCTCTCATATAAAAGTGTCCCTGACAGTCCTGCCTCTGGGACTCTGGCAATGGTCCCAGACATCTCCTGCCACCATCTCCTACACAGACACCATCTTGATTGCCAGGTTGAGGAATTCAGAATCACCTCAGAGAGAACCCTGGACATTCTGTGAGGGGGGTTTCTAGATTGGATGGACAGAGGTGAGAAGGTCATACTGAAGGTGCGCAGCATCAGGGACAGGGTGGGGCCTGGCTGCAAGGGGAATGAATGAATGCAGGTCTCAGGCTCCTGGATTAGCCCTCCGTCCCCTAAGTTGTTTTTGTCTGGTATTTTAACTAAAGCATCCTCTTTTGTCCTTTGATGGCTTTGTAAGACCCCAGGAGGGACTGGAGAGTTGGCTCAGCAGTTAAGAGCACTGGTCACTCTTCCAGAAGACCCAAGTTCAATTCCCAGCATCCACATGGCGGTTCACACCTGTCTGTCGCTCCAGCTCCAGGGAATCTGACGCCCTCACACAGACAGGCAGGCAGGCAGGCGAAGACCAGGGCAGTGATGAACTCTTGAGTGAACACAGGGCCTAGAGTTTATAGTCCAGTCACTCCCAACAGACCCAGGCTTTCCTCCAGTCTGAGTAGCTCCTCTCTGTGGTCCCCTGACTTTCCTTTATTGGTCTCAAGCTGTCTATGCACTCTGTCTGGATTAGGGATCAGATTTCCCACTTGTAGGGCAGCCATTTGTCTACTGATGGACCTTCTTACTCCCCCTCCCACACAAGTGCTACAAAAAAAAAAGCAACAATAGGGTCCCCTGTCTCAGGGCATGGATATGCAAATAATTGGTGGGTAGTTGTGGTCTCACCAATCAGGATAGTCCTCTAGCCTTTTCTCTGGGGGTCAAAGCTTCAGAGGCACTGGATAGCAATCCATTGGATAACTCAGATAGTTACCAAATGACTAACATTTGGTTGTGTATACAGTGCGAACACCCTGCATGTCAGTCAAGCTGCTTAAATTACACTCAGCAGGAGGGTAAGGTATATTCCATGGGTACACTTCACAAAGAGGTGATTAACATCCCAGGCAAGATGGATGCGTGTCAGGGATGTGAAAGATTCCATTATCCTACTTAAAAATGTACATTTATGGGCTGGTGAGATGGCTCAGTGGGTAAGAGCACCCGACTGCTCTTCCGAGGGTCTGGAGTTCAAATCCTAGCAACCACATGGTGGCTCACAACCATCCGTAACAAGATCTGATGCCCTCTTCTGGAGTGTCTGAAAACAACTACAGTGTACTTACATATAATAAATAAATAAATCTTTTTTAAAAAATGTACATTTATGAATTAGTGTGTGTGTGTGTCACACACACACACACACAAAGAGACAGAGACAGAGACTGAGCATCCATCTCACTACATAGCTCAGGTTAGCCTCAAACTTTCACTTTTCCTATCTCTGCCTACTAAGTTCTGAGGTTACATGCCTGGCATTTCCAGAAGTTTCCATTTCAATACTTTCAGACTACAGTGGTTGGCTGTGGGTAACTGAAACTTTGGCAGGCAGAACTCAGACTGTGGGGGGTGTGGAAGGGGAAGAGGTATGGGGAGCAACAGAGCAGAGTGTGTGTGTGTATGTGTGTGGGGGGGTGATGTTACTTCCAGCATACCAGGTTATGAGTGTATGAAAAGCTTTAGAAAGAAAAAGGGTATCTCTTTGGTGCCCCCGATTCCTATGTGGGGAGGTGCTGCCGTGTCCCCATTTTGCAGAGGGGGAGATGAAGGCACGAAGGTGGCAAAGGTTGTGGTTCAAGGTCACATGGAGAGAGCGTGGGGCGCACGGCTCTAGTTAACTCCATGAGGCTGGGAAGGCAGAGGTATGGACGAGAGGTGCCAGTGCTCAGAGCCTGTGGCTGGTTAGAGGGAGGGCAGGAGAGAGAAGGCACAGCCTTTGGGAGAACCTCCGTGGGAGAGGCTTCCTTGGCAAACAGGATTTATTCACCGCCCTCGTTTTTTTCTCAGTCCTGGGAGTCTCCTACTGGAGACTCAAGGCCAGCACATTGGCTGTGGCTTCTGTGCCCTGCCTCACCCTCAGCCACACCAGCCTGTCTGTCCATTTTACCATGCATCTAGAAGACAAATTGGAATTGAACACCCGTCCACAGCGTGATTTGGAGGGGAGGAAGCCTTGCCTGTGTTGGCAGTGACAAATGCTTTTTCCAGGAGGCATGGCTTCTGTTGGTGCTGCTGGCCACCAGGCCACTGGCAGGGTCCAGAGGGACAGCTTGCTCAGTCTACGGATCCCAATCGGGCCCCTTGTCCACCATTATACCACACTTGAGCTGTTCTAGTCTAGGAAGCCAATCTAAGTGGGGCTTCCCTGTCTCTGCTTTCTTTCTTCATTTTTATGGGGGAAAGGGAGTTAAGACAAGGTCTGTTTATGTAGTTATGACTGTCCTGGAACTCACAATATAGACCAGGGTGAACTTGAACTCACAGAGATCTCCAAGACTGTCTCCCCCTTGCTGGGATTAAGGACGTGCACCATCACCTCTGGGCAATTTGTACCTTTAGTTAAGGTTTTTATTGCTGCAAAGAAACACCATGACCAAAAAGCAAGTCAGGGAGGAAAGAGTTTCTTTGGCTCACATTTCCATATTGCTGCTCATCAACGAAGGAAATCGGGACAGGAACTCAAGCAAGAAGGAACCTGGAGGCAGGAGCTGATGCAGAGGCCATGGCGGGGGGTGCTGCTTACTGGCTTGCTCTTCATGGCTCACTCAGCCTGCTTTCTTATGGAACTCAGGATCACCAGCCCAGGAACGGCACTACCCACAATGGGCTAGGCCATCCTTCATCAATAACTAGTTTTTTAAAAATGCCTTACAGCAGGATTATGGAAGCATTTTCTCAATTGAGGTTCCCTCCTTTCAGATAACTGGAGTTTGTATCAAGCTGACATATGACTAGCCAGCACACACCTAGGTCAGAGACCAGATTAGACTTCCTTGCATTTCAAGTTTATTAGCTAGGAGCCCTTAGCTTCTAAGTTCCTAAAAAGAGAACCTTGGGTACAGGTGTTCCCAGCTCTTTTTTTTTTTTAAAGATTTATTTATTTATTATATGTAAGTACACTGTAGCTGTCTTCAGACACTCCAGAAGAGGGCATCAGATCTTGTTACGGATGGTTGTGAGCCACCATGTGGTTGCTGGGATTCGAACTCTGGACATTTGGAAGAGCAGTCGGGTGCTCTTACCTGCTGAGCCATCTCACCAGCCCGTGTTCCCAGCTCTTAATCTAGCCCCAACATGCTGTCTTCTTCCCAGTAGGGTATTATGGCTTGAATCTAGGGCTTTATATACATGCTAGATGAGTGTTCTACCACTGAGCCACGCCCCCAGCCCCTCACTGGGGGATTCTAGGCAGGGGCTCTACCACTGAGCCACGCCCCCAGCCCTTCCCTGTGGGATTCTAGGCAGGGGCTCTACCACTGAGCCACACCTTCAACCCTTATTTACTGTTTGAGACAGAGTCTCAGTAACTTGCCCTGAGTGGTCTTGAATCACTTGTGCAGCTCAGACAGGCCTTTGCCTTCTGGATGCTGTGATTACAGGTCTCAGCCAACACAATCTTCTCAACAAACAAACAAACCGCTGTTTTTCTATCACTCATACAATATGAAACCAGTTTTCTGTTAGTGAAAGCCAGTATGTCAGACATGCACGGTGACTCACATTTATAATCCCAGCCATAGGGGAAGCTGAGGCTGGAGGTTTGCTAAGAGTTTAAAAACAGATTTGATTACATGGGAAGACTGACTAAACAAACAAACTAACAAATGGCTGGGCACTGTGGCACATCCCTGTAACCTTAGCACTCAGGAGGCAGAGGCAGGAGAGCCAGGAATTCAAGGTCAGCCTTGGCTACATAGAGATTTCCAGGCCAGCCTGGGTTACATGAGACCCTGTCAAATTTAACAACAATTTTAACAATAAAATACAGAGTTGGAGAGATGGTTCAGCGGTTAAGAGCACTGCCTGCTCTTCCAGAGGTCCTGAGTTCAAATCCCAACAACCACATGGTGGCTCACAGCCATATGTCATGAGATCTCATGCCCTGTTCTGGTGTGTCTGAAGACAGCTACAGTGTACACATGTACATAAAATAAGTAAATAAACCTTAAAAAATAAAATAAAATAAAATACAACTGAGGGGCTGGAGATGTGGTTCAGTGATTAACGACACTTGCTGCTCTCACAGAGGACCTAAGTTTGGATCTGAGCACCTATGCGAGGCAACCCACAACGGCTTTTAGTCCAAGTTCAGGGAATCCGATACCTTCTTCCAGCCTCAGAGGGCATGCGCACAAGTGGTATACATTCAGACACACACACACACACACACACACAAAGATAATTACAAGCCTCAAGAAGGACTTTGCTGCCGCCGAGACAACAGCAGCTTGAAAAGGGGCACTCACTGTTGTATACTGTTTCGTAGCGGTCCCTGTACTCAAGGGAAACCGGGAATACTAAACACACAAGGGCGTCTCCTCAATGGAAGAAATATAATACCTATTTTCCAGCCAGGTATGGTAGCACAAGACTTTACTCCCAGCACTCAGGAGGCAGATGGATCTCTGAGTCTGAGGCCAGCCTGGTCTACAAAGGGAATTCTAGGACAGCAGCCAGGGTTATTCAGAGAAACCCCGTCTTGAAATCCAAGAGAAATAGGAGTGGCTATTGTGAATGACCTGATGACCTTTTGTTCTCTGTACAGCCAGGCCTTACTCAGATTCCCCAGACTCCTCCTCCCTCCCTAGGCCTTCATCTTCAGCTCTCAATTAATAGAACCCATCCTTAGGGGAGATGTCACATGCCCTTTAGAGCCTGCTCACCTCTAAGCTATCTCAGAGTCCACACCAGCTTCTAGGTCTTTAAGCTGTAGGCGCCATCCTCATGGTTACACGCACTTTGTGAAAAAGTTTCTATGTAGTCAAGCTAAGTTTGATACGGCCTGGCTAAGTCAAGCTGAAGACTTGAATTGACTTTTCATTCTGGTTTCTCTGTGGGTCATTTCACTGCGAGTCGTTATGCCCACAGGGACTGTGTCCCCATGTGCTGGCCCCGTCTGTGGGCTGAAGCGGTTATACGTGGTGAACCCACTTCAGGGTAACGGGCCTGCTGTTCCTTAGCCCTGTTCTGCATCGGGCACTGTGGAGTCCCTTCTGAAGTGCCACAGCAGTTGAACCAATGACCGCCTAGTGGCTCTGAAACACATGATACCCAGACACTGTAGTGACACCCGAGGCTCGTGAAGGACTGGGAGAGAATGAGGTAATCCAAGAAAGGTCAAGCCAGGCAGCACAATGCTTGTCCCAGAAGCCAAGGTTCCTGGAGTAACAGGAAAAAGCTGGTTCTCAGCCTGTGGGTCATGACCCCTCTGCGGAGATGGCAGATCAGGTATTTACATTACGATTCATAACAGTGGCAAAATTATAGTTACGAAGTAGCAACAAAAATAACTTTATGGTTTGGGGGTCACCACAACATGAGGAACTGTACTAAAGGGTCGCAGCACTAGGAAGGTTGAGAACCACTGCTGTAGAATGTGGTCCTTCCAATAAAGGGGTCTCCATTGCTCTCAGATCAGCTATGCCCATGTGGATACAAAGACAGCGCAGTTCAAGGGGATAGGAGATGGCTTCTTCTGAGGACAGATATGAGTGACGGTGGCCGAGAACATAGATTTAGGTTGCTCAAAATCCTGTCTCCCAAGGAGGCATCCATTTCATCAAGTTTTTATAAAAACAGAGCAAAGAAAGTTATAAACCAACATGCCGGGCCGGGCGTGGCGGCACACGCCTTTAATCCCAGCACTCGGGAGGCAGAGACAGGCGGATTTCTGAGTTCGAGGCCAGCCTGATCTACAGAGTGAGTTCCAGGACAGCCAGGGCTACACAGAGAAACCCTGTCTCGAAAAACCCCCAAATAAATAAATAAATAATAAAAAAATAAACCAATATGCCTTTCTCATTCAAGATTTATTTTTTATTTTACGTGTTGGAGTGATTGCCTGCATGTATGTGTGTACCCTGTGTGTGCCTGGTGCCCACAGACACCAGAAGAAGGCATTAGACGCTCCTGGGACTGGAGTTACATACAGGCAGCTGTCATGTGAGCTGTCATGTGGGTTCTGGGAACCAAACCTGGGTCCTCTGCAGGAACAGTAAGTGCTCTTAACTGCACAGCCATGTCCCAAGCTCTGGTTTATTTTTCAGTTACGTCGGTGGAATCGTGGAATGTAGATTACAGCATAGCTGGGAAACCTCTCCTCTGGGGTTCAGATGTTACCTGGAGACAGCCTTGGGTTTGGGTTGAGCAAGCCAGTTGCTTGCTAAGCTCATATGTTTCAAACGCCCCACCTGATAGTCACGAGGATATTAGGTCAGATACAGAGCGGGGCAAGGGATGGCTAAAAAGAGGAAGGCTAAAGATAGTCCAAGATAAGTTTTAATTAGGCTTTGGCCTGCAACACTCCCACTTCACCACAAACTTAAGATGTTCTAAACGGTTGATCAGGCCTGCAGAGGGTTCTGGGTGAGATGTGGTTTCCTTCGGGAACTCTTGTTTACATCTGCTACAAGAGTCCATCAAGACCGGTCCTGTTGACCCTTCTCCACATTGCCCTTTAGAAGGAAGGTGTGGGAGGGCCACTGGACCCTCACCTGAGATTCCAACCGTTCCTCCCACAGAACTATGCTCTAATTATATGTAGCCTGGAGGTGTGGTCTAAGGTCATGCGAGAGCATATAAACTGGGGAAAATTAGCTGAAGAATCTCAGTCTACTTGGGCACGAACAAGCCATCATCCACGCTGGATGAAGCCTGTCCATCGAAGCTGCACTGGGATCGCCCACACTCTGTCGGTAAGCTGGAAAACCCCAGAGGTTCCCCATGGTCACCTTTGGCAGAATCATGCTGTGGTTGGTCATTGAGATTCTTCTTTTAGATTTATTTTTATTATCTCACATGTCTAAGCGTTTTTGCGTGCACGTATAACCTTGCATCAAATGCCTATGTGAAGAGATTGTAAGCCCCCATATGGGTGCTGGGAATCAAACCTGGGTCCTTTGCAAGAACACAAGTTCTTGCTCTCTACCTCTGGGCCTACTTTCCAGTCCTGTCATTTGGGATATTATGTGGAGTGAGTAGATATTGTTTCTGTCTCCCTAGGGAAAGGATTCTTTTCTTTTCTTTCTTTCTTTCTTTCTTTCTTTTCTTTTTTCTTTTTTTCTTTTTTTTTCTTTTTTTGGTTTTCGAGAAGGTTTCTCTGTGTAGCCCTGGCTGTCCTGGAACTCACTCTGTAGACCAGGCTGACCTCGAACTCAGAAATCCACCTGCCTCTGCCTCCCAAGTGCTGGGATTAAAGGCGTGCACCACCACTGCCTGGCAGGATTCTTTTCTTTTTGCTTTGTATGAAACAGGATCTCACAATGTAGTCCAGTGAGCCTGAAGCTCACCGGGTAGACCAGGCTGGCCTTGAACTCATGGAGATCTGCCTCCTGAGTGCTGGCATTTAAAGGCGTGAACCACTATGCCTGGCACGAATTCCTGCATTAAAGTGGAACCAGGATCACCCCTGTCAGCCAAGGCCATGACAACTTGAATTTTCTTCCATTTGGTGAACTTATTGATGGTAGTTTGCCTACATCACAATAACCGGCATTGATTATTGATTTTCAGCTTGTTTTTCCTAGAATCCTCCTAGCACCCAGCAATGCTTGAGAATAAGTGGTCATGAGAGATGTTTGTGACCACCTGACATTCTGCCTTGTTTGTGAGACAGTCTTGCTGTGTATCCTTGAAGATGGAGCTCACTAGGTTGACCAAGTTGGCCTGTTACACACGGAGGTCTACCTGCTTCTGCCTCTCAAGTGCAGGGGTTAAAGATGTCCGCGCCACCACACCCACCTGGCATCCCTTTTCACTTCCTCCTCCACTCTGTCATCAGTCCTGGCATTGGAAGCTTTGGATTCCCATCCCCTATCCTTTCCTTCCACCTCCCCCCCCACCCCCCACTGCTCCCATAACTACCTCTGCTCTGTAAGCAGGGAACACTCTGGCTTTCCCATGCAGAGACCTCTCCTGTCTGAGCTGCCCATTTCCTTGTCAGTTCATCCTTCCTCTCACCTTTGGAGGCTCCTACAGGGGGTTAAGGGGAGGGCATCTGATCCGAGAGAGAAGCATCAAAGCTTAAAGACTGACTCTCTTGCCCCAGAGAGCTTGCCCCAGACTTGGGATTTTCTCTCACCCCAGATTTTGCCCCTACCTGCTACGTGCGTGGGTTGAAAGACACTCAAGAGCCGCGGGCGTGGTGGCGCACGCCTTTAATCCCAGCACTCGCGGGAGGCAGAGGCAGGCGGATTTCTGAGTTTGAGTCCAGTCTGGTCTACAGAGTGAGTTCCAGGACAGCCAGGGCTACACAGAGAAACCCTGTCTTGAAAAACCAAAAAATAAAATAAAATAAAATAAAAAACCAGACTGCATTCAGCTCTGGTTGCCCAGAGACCGCCTCTTTCTCTACCAGGTCCCAACAGTCTGAGCCTAGCCTGGATTCTGGACTGGCAAGCTTGTGGGATCAGGAGTTGCCCCCATCTACTGGCCTCCGTGGATCCGAGCTAACCTGTGAACGGCAGGTAAGATTACATTGTAGTTTGTTTTTTTTTTTTAAGTGGGGGTGCTACTTACTCATTTTTGTCAGGATTGGCTGGACCCCCACATGAATTCCCTCCCCTCTTAAGGGAGAAGAAGGACATACCTAGGAAATCTAAGCAGCCAGACCAATGCCACATCGCCTGTTTGAGCATCCCGTTTCCCATGCCTTCCTGTCACTCCTGGCTGTCCAAGCCCTCTCCTGGGAGGCAGCATCCTAGAGAGTTCTATGTCTCTTCTCACTCTGCCCACAGGCAGCAGCCCGCCCCGCGCGGCAGCCTCTTTTCTGTTGCTCTGTCACCCAGACACACCCCCTTCTGAGGACTCAGTTTCTTCTCTTTCACAGCTGTCCTGCCTTGCATCCATCCTCAGACTGAGCGACTTCCTTCCCTCCATGGCTTCCCACCCCACCCCTAGTTAAGAGAGGAACTCCCGGCCCTGAGCCCAGGGAGCCCAGAGAGCCCAGGGAGCTTCAGCCTATGATGGCCAGACTCCTGGAAGGCTCCCTCTTACCACCCACTGACTCCCCTATGAATCCCCATCCTGGCAGTTCAAATGCCGGATGTCTCCCGCAGCCCACTCCAAGACTTAAGCCTAATTAGTCCTAATTTCGTAACGCCTGTCCATCCAGTAGTCCCCAAACCTTACAGGGTTCTGTGCTGCCCGTCCTCTACCCAACCCTCATTTCTCGGTTCTTTTTCTTTTCTTTTAGATTTATTTATTTTATGTATGTGAGTACACTGCCACTCTCTTCAGACCCACCCAAAGAGAGCATCAGATCCCACTACAGATGGTTGTGAGCCACCATGTGGTTGCTGGGAATTGAACTCAGGACCGTGGAAGGAAGTCAGTGCTCTTAGCCGCTGAGCCATCTCTCCAGCCCCTCAGTCCTTAATCTCAAAGATGCTTTATCTTCTTGGCTATCATTATCTGATGATAATGAGATATATATATATATATATATATATATTTTTTTTTTGGTTTTTCGAGACAGGGTTTCTCTGTATAGCCCTGGCTGACCTGGCACTCACTTTGTAGACCAGGCTAGCCTTGAACTCAGAAATCTGCCTGCCTCTGCCTCCCGAGTGCTGGGATTAAAGGCATGCCCCACCACGCCCGGCCATCATCACTATTTTTTAAATATTTATTTTATCTTATGTGTGTGAATGCCTTGTCTGCATGCATGTGTGTGTACCACCTGTATACCTGTTACCTGAGGAGGTCAGAAGTTGGCATAGAATCAGTCCCCTGGAACTAGAGTTACAGATGGTTGTGAGTCACCAAATGGGTGCTGAAAACAGAACTGGAGCCCTCTGCAAGAGGAGCAAAGGCTCTTAGCATCCTTGTGCTGCCATCCGGGTCCTTCTTGTTAAGACCTTTGTATACTTACCTGGGCAGCTCCTCACACCCAAATGTCTACTCAGGTAACCTGGACAGCCCAACCCAGGGATTTCGAGAGAGTCCTCATATATTCTATGGAGGATCTTGTCCTGGCCTGCAGAGTCTCAGCCTCACTCCAGTCCTTCAGATGACTGGTCCCTGCAACACATCTACTCTCTTGACTTCCATGGCCAGGGATGCTGAGAGTCCACCTCTAAGGCTCAGATAACCTCTTCTCAAGTCGTGCATCTTGGCCCCATTCTAAGCTTCTCTTCCCATGGCATACCTCAGAGTTGCAAATCTGTAACCAAGGGTTTGTCTCTCCCTTGAAGCTGAAGGGCATCTCTCTCTCTCTCTCTCTGGACCTAGCTGGTTACTTTTGTGTCTGGGTTTCCAACTTCAGAGTGTTAGTAAATCTCTTTACCAGGCAGTCTGTGGCCCTCTCACAGAGCCTCTGGACCCTCCCAACCTACGGAAGTTCATCCTCTATGATCAGAGGCTGTCGCTACTGCCCCGGGGCATCCAGCCCTCCCCAAACCTCTCATTCTTTCTGTACCATCTTTCATAACTTAGCCAATGTTACAAAGACTGTCCATGTAGGCCGGGCTTGGTGGCGCATGCCTTTAATCCCAGC
>NC_034612.1:20177518-20259790 GCF_900095145.1 Mus pahari
CCTCTATGGGGCATATAAAGTTTGCAAGACCAAGGGGCCTCTCTTCCCAATGATGACTGAATATGCCATCTTCTGCTACATATGCAGCTAGAGATACGAGCTCTGGGGGTACTGGTTAGTTCATATTGTTGTTCCACCTATAGGGTTGCAGACCCCTTCAGCTCCTTGGGTACTTTCTCTAGCTATTTTTGGTTTTTAGAGACAGGTGTAGCCCTGGCTGTCCTGGAATTCACTTTGTAGACCAGGCTGGCCTCAAACTCAGAAATCCACCTGCCTCTGCCTCCCAAGTGCTGGGATTAAAGGTGTGTGCCACCATCGGCCGGTGTACTGCTTATTTATTATTTAGCTTTTTGAGACAGGGTTTCACCGTGTAGCCCTGTTTGTCTTGGAACTTGCTCTGTAGACCAGGCTGGCCTCCTACCTCTTCCTCCCAAGAACTGGGACAAAAGGCATGTGCCACCACTGCCTGACTTGTATATACTGTTCATACAAAATCTTCTAATCACTTTTCCATGCTGTAAAACTTTATTTTTAAAGATATTTTGTTTTTTTATTTGCATGAGTGTTTGGCCAGCATGTCTGTTTGTGGCATGTGCATGAAGTAGCCACGGGGTCCAGAAGAGGGCGCTAGATTCCCTGGAACTGGAGATACAGGCAATTGCATGTCACCAAGTGGATGCTGGGAATCAAGCCCCTGTCCTCTGGAAGAGCAGCCAGTACTCTTAACCACTTCCAGCCCCAGCTGTAAAATTCTTATTCCATCCACTTTACTTTCTGTAGACTTTAGCCTCACAGGGGACCCCCCCACTCTTTGATCCCCATGATTTCTCGCTACATTCTTTTTTTTTTGTTTTTGTTTTTGTTTTTTTGTTTTGTTTTGTTTTTTTCAAGACAGGGTTTCTCTGTGTAGCCCTTGCTGTCCTGGAACTCACTCTGTAGACCAGGCTGGCCTCAAACTCAGAAATCCGCCAGCCTCTGCCTCCCAAGTGCTGGGATTAAAAGCATGCTCCACCACGCCCTGCTCTCTCGCTACATTCTTATAGTCACTTGGCAGATATTCCTATTGTTGAGATCCTCTAATTGGTATATCGATAAGGGCTTTTTAAGGCTATGCCAATTGTCACACGTGATACCACCTTAGAGTTTAAACACCACGCCCCCTCACTCCCACACACCACATCACGGTTGCGGGAAATATTCAAAAAAAAAAAAAAAGAACCTCTGCCAACTCTGAGCGGGGGCCAGGCCAAGCTCCCTCACTCCTGCAGCCACCAACTCTCTGAGGCTAGCCCCCGTGCCATATGATCCCTCCAGCCCTTCGAGGTCTCTAGGAGGGGGGTGGGTGGGACGTCTTCCTCTCGCTTCCACGCATTGCCCCACGCACCCCTGGTTAGCCATCTCAACACCTAATTACCCGGCAGAATTAAGACTCTTAAGCTTATAGTTAACCGATTAGATTTATGTAGTAATAATATCACATTTTACAAGATGCCAATACAATAATTTCAGAGCCAGTTGATAAAACTTTAACCCAATTATTCTAACCTTAAGATAGCACCATGTCTGCCTCCATTCTCATTCTTCTCCCTCCTCTCTCCTGCGACCAACTGACTGACCTCTCTATCTGTCCCCCAAACTCCTAGCTCCGCCTCCCTTTTCCTGTCCAATCACAGGCCTGCCCCTGCCCCTGCCCTAATGTGATTGGACAGAGAATATCCTGTAACACATCACCACAAAGCAGGCAGAGCCCATTGCTCTGACCAGTGCCCTGACACTACCATACCAAAAGGTTGGTCTCTACACTGACTCCAAATACACACACACCACATCCTCTGCTCTCATGCCTGCCTTTAGCAAGAGAGGGGATCTCTCCCTTCACAAAAGACACTTATAATTAATTGCAAATTAATCTACAAACTCAATTAGGCCATTAGCTTGCCTCTGGCAGCGGTAGTTGTCCACCTCTGGCAGCCGTAGCTAACCACCAAAGTATCCCAAGGCGTAGGGCGCTTGACAAGCCAAGTTAAAGGGAATCTGCTGCTGGCTAAGACTAAGCTCAAAAGTGGCTGCAGACCCTAACTCTAGGACTAACCCTCTGATGACCCTCCTTTCTTTGTTCCTACTCTCCTAGGACCAACCTCTATAAACAAAACCGCACAACTGGACGCCTCCCTGTCTTTTGCATCACTCCTGGACTGAGCGACAGACGGCCTTGACTTGAGAACTCTCAGGACGGCGTCTCTGTGCCTCCCACTACCGTGGGCCACTCCTGAAGAGCCATGCTTCGCCTTTGGGTTTTCTGTCTCTTCCTGTTCCCTTGTTCCTCTGCCTACTCGGACAGCTGGATGCCCCTTGTGAACCTCACGCAACGCCTCCTCCGCGAGGCTAACTCTTCCTTTTCTTCCAACTGCTGGGTCTGCTTATCCATCCAAACCCAGCGCTCTTTAGCCATGCCAGCCCCACTAAGGACTTGGACAGAGACACCCATGAAACTTCGTATCATGTACTCGGCCCGGAGCCTCTCCGGCCCGTACCCTATTACCGACCTTGAGAGACGCCTCCAGAATTTCCAGCCATTGACTCCTCACTCCTCTTTCGTCAACCCTGACCAGCGGGCCATTGCTTTCCTTCAGATCACCAGCGCGACAGGCATACTTCCGATTCTTTCTCGGATCACCTCGGTGAGATACCCCGATGACCACGTCTACGAATCTGCCCAACGTCCCATATGGGGATCACTCTCCACCCAAACGATCCTCACTTCCCAGGCTCCTCTCTGCATATCCCGCTTCTTCAAGGATTCAAACCATGCCACCTTCGTGGGCAAACTCCCTGCCTCTCTTTGCAATCACACCTTTCAGCTCTCCCCCTCGGCCAACCACCAATCCATAGATCTGTCCTCCAGCTATGCATTCGCCCCGCTAATGGCCATGCCAGGGACTAAATGGAGAAACCCCTTACGCTTTTCAGGACCTCCTTCCCTGAACTCAGGGACGCCTCACCACTCCTGCCCGATAGATGACATCCACTGCCACACCTACCCCACCACCCCCTGGAGGTCCTGTCCTTCCTTCCCCGCTAGCACCTGCTATAATTTCACCCTATTCGAGCCTGACAATGCGAGCCGCCCTATTACCCTGTCCGTGGACACCACATACTTCAAGATTAAACTCCAGGGACACAAAGACCCCTATCCCCTCTTTCAGTACCAGCCCCTCATGGGGGCAGCCCTCTCTGGACAATATTCAATCTGGGAGTATGAACCCACTGTTATGAAAAACGGCGGTATCACTCCAAATCTCTTCTCCCACCTTGTCTCCTTAACGTACTCCTTCTGCCTCAACTCCTCCGGCGTTTTCTTCCTCTGTGGAAACTCAACTTATGTCTGTCTCCCGGCCAATTGGTCCGGCGTCTGTACCCTTGTCTTCCAATACCCGGATATTGAACTCCTTCCTAACAACCAAACCATATCTGTCCCGCTTTTTGCTACAGTTCCCTCCTCTGTCCCCGCTTCTCGCCGCCGGAAGCGGGCCCTTCCTCTCCTTCCTCTCCTCGCCGGCCTGGGCATTGCCTCTGCCCTGGGGTTAGGCATCGCGGGTCTCACCACCTCAACCGTGTATTTCCAACAGCTTTCCAAGGCTCTCTCTGACAGCCTAGACGAAATAGCCACCTCCATCATCAGCCTCCAAGACCAAATAGACTCGCTGGCGGGTGTCGTTCTCCAAAACCGCAGAGCTCTGGACCTCATTGTGGCTGAGAGGGGGGGCACCTGCCTCTTCCTGCAGGAAGAGTGCTGCTTCTACATAAACCAGTCCGGGGTAGTCCGGCACGCGGCAAGGAAACTTCGAGAAAGGGCCTCGGAACTCGGCACAAGCTCGAGCCCTTGGATCCAGTGGCTGGGGCTGGGACCCTGGCTGCCCTCTTGGTTGACTTCCCTCATGGGTCCCATTCTCTTTATCCTAGTACTGCTGGTTTTCCGGCCTTGTCTTCTTAACTGCCTGACTCATTCTGTATCGCGGCGAATGAGTTCTTTCATTCACACCACCACCGAAGGGCATGTGGACAAGATCCTTCTGCTTCGAGAGTCCCAGTACAAGAGACTTCCCCAAGAGCCCCCGGAGGAGGATGCCGTCTAGCAGGGAGGAGCTACATGAACCATAACCGACCTCCACCCCGACTCTATCTATGGATCTGTAGAAAAGAACACCCATCCGTGTTAGCCACAGCCTTGCCGCTTGGAAGAACTAGTCCATTTTGCTTAAATGGTGGGAGTTTTCCCCAAACCACAGTAATCGTTCTAGGTTTGTTTTTCTAGATGCCTGACACCGCTTGCCCCCTGATAGTGGCTGGCCATTGGAGATGTTTATGATGTTTATGATCACCTACACACTCCAGTCACGCTGGTTCATGACTCTTTGATCACATTCAACAACAGAAGCTTTTGACACACCCCCCCTCCATATTTGCTTCCCAGTTTGTTAGCAGACAGTGAGTTTTCTGGTTTCCCCCCCGATCTGGAGTCCTCCCTTTCCAAGGTTTATCTCAGATTAAACCCGTCCTGTTGTAGAAACTGCCTAAGTCCTTGTTTGCCCCACTCCCACCTTGGGCCTTGCAGCCACCACCCTGGGGGCTTCTGAACCGAAGGAACTTGTCTGAATGGTGCTGGCTCCCCAGTTCCAGAGACTAGGCGAAGCCTCGAATACATTTCCTTTCCTTCTGCTGCAGCCAAGTGAGCAAAACAAGAATTTTCTAGAAAGCTAAATTTACTTAATTTACAAGCAACTCTATTATTTCGAGAGTGGCCTGTGGTCTTACCTCATGCCACATGACCTTCCTGTTAGGGGGAGAATGTCCCCCCATAGGCTCCAACGGTGGAATCCTGAGTCCCCCCCCCCCTTGTAGGCAGAGCCTTTCTCCCTAGGTTTAGGGGGTGTGGCCATGATGGAGGAGGTGTGCCTCTGGAGATGAACTTTGAGAACTTAAAGAGGAAGGGCACTCTGAGTTTACTATCTCTGCCTTGTGCTTGTGGTTCAAGCCTTCAGCTTCTGCTTCTTCGGCTTTATCTGCCATTTGCTGCATGTTTCCCCGCTTTGGTCATGTTTTATCACAGCAATCAAAGAGTAATACAGACAGCAACAGCACTGATATTTTATCCAGCATTCTTTTCTTTTCTTTTGTTTTCTTTTCTTTTCATGAAATGCCAAGGTTGGACCTAAACTCACAGCGATGCTCCTGCCTCAGCTTCTTGAGTACTGGGACCACAGGAACAGATCACTGCACTTAGCTCTAGCTTTTATTTATTTATTTGTTTATTTGTTTGTTTGTTTGTTTATTTATTGGTCAGAGTCACAAACTGGTTTCTATTCCTGCACAAACATCATGACCAAAAAAGCAAGTCGGGGAGGAAAGGGTTTATTCAGCTTACACTTTCCACATTGCTGTTGATCACCAAAGGACTGGAACTCAAGCAGGTAGGAAGCGGGGAATGATGGAGGGATGTTCTTTACTGGCTTGCTTCCCCTGGCTTGCTCAGCTTGCTTTCTTATAGAACCCAAAGACTACCAGCCTTGAGATGGCACCACCCACAAGGGGCCCTCCCCCCTTGATCACCAACTGAGAAAATGCCCCACATCTGGATTTCATGGAGGCATTTCCCCAACTGAAGCTCCTTTCTCTCTGATAACTGAAGCCTGTGTCAAGTTGACACAAAACCAGCCAGTACACCATCTGTCTCTGCTGCTGTGTTCTGGGAGGAAATAGAAGGACCTTAACGGCCTGAATTCCCAGAAGGGCCCAAAATGCTCAAAAGAGACGTCCCTTTACAGGGCTGGAGAAATAGGTTCATGGTTAAGAGTGTTTGCTTGTCTGAGTTTGGTTCACAGCAACCAAGGCTGGGTAGCTCACAGGGCCTGTCACTCGGGCTCCAGAGAATCCTGATCTCTTGTCTGACTCAGAGAAAACTGCACTCGGGTGCATACACGTACGCATAATTAAAAATAAATCTTTAAACAGATGTCCCCTTAGGCTTGGTACTGTTCTTAGGACAGGGCTGGAGGAAGAAGACAACGTAAGACCCCCTGTCCCCAGGCAAGAGCTCACAGAGACCTTGAGTGTGATGCTGCATGCCTGTCATTCCAGCACTGAGGTCCGAGGCTGCAGGCTGGAGAGTTTGAGGTCAGCCTGGGCTACATAAATGAGACCTTATCTCACAAAGCTGAAACTATTTACAGAGGGACAACTCTCAGGAAACCCAGAAGGCCACAAGAAAAAGCTCCCAAGACCTCGGAAGGCCAGGTCGGGTCAGAGGATCGCCGACAGAGCCCTGCGTCCTCGTGATGATGTCAGCTTCCCTTCCTCTGTCAGTAGTACTAACCAGAGGCATTGAAGCTCGGCTTCCTCCTGGGCAGGAAGAATCCCAGGACCAGCCAAGTCCATCTCTCTGGTGGCCAGCTCAGCAGACGTCTCCATGGCGACGCCACGCCCACCCGGATGCACGGTGCTCTGCTCTAAGGCCAGGCTATCTCTGATCCGATATGCAGAAGGTACCATCTTCATCTAAACAAGAATCTCCAGTCAAGGACATGACTGTTTCTCACGTCCTTTCAGTTTCCACGGAAATAGCTTCTACTTACTTACTTAGACACAGGGTTTCATTGTGTAGCTCCAACTTTCCTGAACCTCATGATGCAGTCCAGGCTGGCCTTGAACTCATAGAGATCCTCCTGCATCTTTCCCCCAAGTGCTGGCTCCCTGTGACACTATGCTCAGCTTAAAATAACAATTCAGAGACTGGAGAAATATTCCACCAAAGAACTAGAAGTGACAGCTGGGAAGATGGCTCGGGGTTAATAGTGCTTACTGCTCTTGGCAGAGAACCCTAGTTCAGTTCCTAGCACCCACATCAGGAGGATCGATCATTATAATCACCTGTAACTCCAGTCCCAGGGGAATTCTAAACCCTCCTTTGGCCTTGGGAGGTGCTCCCACTCAAGTGCACGTAACTACACAAAAGCACACACATAGACATAATTAAAATAATATCGTCCATGTCAGACATGGTGGTTTGTGCCCTTAACTCCCAGCATTGGGGAGGCAGAGGCAGTCTGATGTCATGAGTTCGAGGCCAGCCTGGTGCATATAGTGGGTTCTAGGCCAGTCAGGGCTACATAGTGAGACTCTATCTCAATAAAATAAAATAAATCAGGGGATGCCTTTAATCCTAGCACTTGGGAGGTAGAGGCAAGCAGATCTCTGAGTTCGAGGCCAGCTTGGTCTACAGAGTGAGTGCCAGGACAACCAGGACTACACAGAGAAACCCACTGTGGACAAACAAATCCAACCAACCAACCAACCAAACAAACAAACAAACAAAAAACAAACAGAAGAATCCTCAGAAAGATGGTTGGGGGAGAACTCAGTGCCAAAGCTCTTGCTTAGTTAGCACTCTAGAAGTCCTGGAGTCCATTCCTGTCTCCACATACACACAGAATATCAAAATTATGGACTAGGACCAGACATGATGGCACATGACTGGAATCGCAGCACTGGAGAGGCAAAGGCAAGTAGGTTTTAAGTACTAGACCAGAGGGAACTCAAAGCTACCACTGGGTACCTCAGACTCTGTCTCGAAAATAAATATAAGGAGGGGCTGGAGATGTAGCTCATGGATAGAGTGCTGGTCTAGAGTTCTCCCAGTAAGGGGAGAAGTCCTCAGCTAGAAACCAGCTTGCCAATAGCTGGGGCCAAAGGTCAGTCACCCTTTGAGGTTCTGCCCATGAGTGGCTAGCTGGGTCTCTTGGAGCTGATTCCAGTAGACCAAAGCAGGTGTTTAGCAGGGAGATTCTTGCTGGGGGTCCACCTGGGGGCATGGCAGTTGGGGGTTCCTTCTGTCTGCCCACTGAGGGTACCAACGGGATGCTCAGGTGGCTCACATGGGGACAAATCCTTGTCCCAGTAACTCATGTAGCCTGGGCCGTCCTCCAACTTATGTGGCCAAAGCTGGCCTTGAACTCAGGATCTTTCTTCCTCATCTCCCACCGGGATTCAGGCATATGTCACCACACCTGTTTCATGCTGTGTTGGGGACTGAATTGAGGGCTCTACGCGTAAATTGAACATTCTGCCAACTGAGCTTTTCCCCGGCTCCCATTTCTTTTTAATATTTTATTATTTTTTTATGTTTAATTATGTGCACATGTGTAGGTGTGTGCATGGGTATGTGAAGGTACCCCCAAAGTCAAGAAGAGAACATCAGGTCCCCAGGAACTGGAGTTACAGGCACTTCTGATCTACCCAGTGTGAGTGCTGGGAACTGACCTCACGTTTTCTGCAAGAGTCTTTTATTTATTTATTTATTTATTTATTTATTTATTTATTTATTTATGTTTTTCCAGACAGGGTTTCTCTGTGTAGCCCTGGCTGTCCTGGAACTCATTTTGTAGACCAGGCTGGCCTCGAACTCAGAAATCTGCCTGCCTCTGCCTCCCAAGTGCTGGGATTAAAGGCGTGCGCCACCACGCCTGGCTGAGTCTTTTATTTTTGAGACAGGGTTTCACCATATACTCTTGGCTGGCATGGAACTTGTTATGAAGAACAGGCTGGCCTCAAGCTACAAGGTACTGCCCCTAACTTGCTGAAATTAAAGGCATGCACCACCACACCCAGCTGAAATGTATGCCCTTGACCACTGAGCCGTCTCTCCAGCCCTCATCCTTTCTTTTTAAGACACACATTGAAGGGTTTACAGACAGAGAACTATGGTTGATGGTTGAAGTGTGAACTTTAACTCTTTTTTTTTTTTTTTTTTTTTTTTTCGAGACAGGGTTTCTCTGTGTACCCCTGGCTGTCCTGGAACTCACTCTGTAGACCAGGCTGGCCTCGAACNCTGGCTGTCCTGGAACTCACTCTGTAGACCAGGCTGGCCTCGAACTCAGAAATCCGCCTGCCTCTGCCTCCTGAGTGCTGGGATTAAAGGCATGTGCCACCACCGCCCGGCAGAACTTTAACTCTTTTTAACTCTGTGGTATTAATTTTCCTTCTTTTTTGAGACTATGTAGCCCTGGCTGGCCTGGAGCTCTCTATGTAGACCAGGCTGGGCTTAAACTAATACAGATCAGTCTGTTACAACACCTCAAGTGCTGGGATTAAAGGCAGGTGCTACCATGGCCAGCTATTTCATTTTTCTGTTAGTGGAGATGGAACCTGGGGCTTCAGTAATGCTAAGCAGGTGCTCTACCACCGAGCCACGCCTCCAGCCCCTCCCTGGGGGATTCTAGGCAGGGGCTCTACCACTGAGCCATGTCCCCAGCCCCTCCCTGGGGTTCTTATGTAGGTGCTCTACCTATAAATCAGGACCCAAGAGTTCCAGTCTGCCATGATTTTGGTCCTACTTCAACACTGAAGCTATCCATCTAGCTACATAAAACTTGCTCTTTCTCGAACAACCCACTCTTTACTTTGTATACAGTCCACGCCTGCGGAGTTGGCTCTTCTCACACGGACTCTCTTCACTGCCGAGTTCTCTAGGCTGACCTACTGCTGGCATCAGTGCACCACTACCATTTTGTTCTGATGAACTAAAAAACATCCTGCCTCCTTTAAAGATGGGGAAACTGAGGTCCAGAGGCTAACGTACCACCACGCTGAGTGAGACCTTAAGTTTTTTGTTTTTTTGTTTTTTTGTTTTTTTGAGACAGAGTCTCACTGTGTAGCTCCGCTTGTCCTCCTGCTCCGCTTGCCTAGTGTCAGGTGGTACACCTGAAGCTCTCTGGTCATTTGCTTCATTTCCCCCCTCCTCGCCTCTTTGAACATAGTCCCTAAGTCAACCCTTGTGTGCGAAGCCTTCCAGATCCCAGCCCCGCCCCCTTACATTCCCAATTGTCTCAGTCTCCTTACATGGAACATTTACATAAGCAATGCAGGGTTGAAACAGAAACTGGAACACACATAAATGCCTAGGGCTGAAAGGGCCTGTGAGTGAAATCTATTTCCAAGGCTCAAGTCAGCTGTAGATGGTCTAGGTGGGGAAGACCAGGTTCCGAAGACTTCTCTGCCCGCCCGCTCCCCAGTTTTTGCGCGTCACTGTCGCCTGAGAACCCGGAGACCACGATTGTAGGCACCGCCCCCAACCTCCCCCCACCCCGTACCCCCCCCCCCCCCCCTGCGCCCGCCGCTACGCCGGCCCCTTTTGTTCGCTCTCTGGCCGCTGAGCTCTCCTGGCGCTCGGCATCTCTCGGCTGGGCTCGGCTCACCTTGGCAGGGCTCCACCGGGCTCCGCTCCGCTCGGCTTCTCTCGCCTCCACCCCGTTTGGCTCGGATCTTCCCGGCTCGGCCCCGCTCGGCTCGGCTCCGCTCGGCTCGGCTCCGCCTCGGGGCGCGCAGGCAGCGGCCAGGCTTACTGGATCGGCCCCTCCCTCTATCCCCTTCTGGACGTAGATCCTGTGCGAGGCCCGGACTCCGAGCGCGGAGACCCGGTTAAGGGTAGCGGCGTGAGGGGACCGGCGCAGCATCCTTGTTCCCGGGACGCGCGGACCAAGAGGAGGCGAGGGGTGTCGGGTCCTGGTCGCTGCTGGAGCTCCAAGGTAGGCGCCGCTCTGGGGACGCGCGCGATGGGGGCGCGCGGGCAACAAAGGACGCAGAGTCGCGGGGGGCGGCGGCACCCTATCCTGAAAAGAAAAAGGGGGTGCTATCACCAAGCCATTGTCACCGCGTGGGCAAGGACAGCGGACAGGGTCGCTGCCGCTGGTGGGCGTGGGCGGGGTGAACCCCAACTTCCTTAACCCAGATCGCTGCTGGGGTTGGGGGCGCCCCTGGATTTCACATCCAGATGGTGCACACATCCATACAGGGATTCGGGTGTTTTTGTTGGCGTCCTCTTCCCAAGAGCGGGTCCAGGCAGCTGGACAAGCTGCAGAGCTCTCGGGGAAGGTTCACTCAGGCTCTGTGGGGGGCACAGCCTGGTGGGCGCGGCCATCAGCTCTCATCTTCAGACCTGGCATCTGGGATGAGACACGGAGGCCCCCGCCCCGCCACCTGGGGTCGCCTGGTTGGTGCCCTTAGCAAAACTTGACTGGAGAACCTAGCTTGGCATAGGATAGGGTAAGGGGGAGGCCCAGACAGGGTGACTTTCCGCAGGGGTGCCCCCCCCCCAAGCTGGCGCTGGTAGCTGGTGAGGCAGCAGATTTTTTTTCCCTTCCCCCAGGGAGGGGCAGTGGCGAAGCAGGATGCAGGGCTGAGCCTCCAGGGCTAGCCCGCGTAGATTCCTCAGGCGGGGCCTGTGTGTTTGTCCTGGACTCATTTGGGCTTTGCCACGCGTTCCTTCTCTCGATCCTGGCCCAAGCCTGGAAAGGTTGCAGAGGAACACCTTGGGGGGTAGAGGAATCACAACCCAGCCTCTGAGATCCCGCTCCTGTCTTCTGGACTACAAATGGGCAGGGGCCTGGAGGGTTGTGGAACTAGGAATTGGCCTTAATCTTGAAGGGTGCTCAGACAGAGGATGGTGGGGGTGGGGCTGGCCTAGGGCTCTGCTCTGAGGAGCTAGAGAACACCACGTGGGGCCACCTTCCCTTTGCTGTGAGCCAGAGGCCTCCTCCCCATCAGTTGTAAATGTAAACAATGAGTCCTTCATTCATAAGGTCGCTGTCACCTGGATTGGCACCACCAGGGGCTGGCAGGTACACAGAACCAGAGCTGCTCTGCCCAGCACAGCACGGCCTAACCTGATGCCGGGCAAATGGAGAAGCCAGGAGCTCTCAAGAGGCACAGCTGGAGGGTGGGGCAAACCCTAAAGGCAGACCCTGAGATGAGTGCCCTGCCCAAGGCTGCTTTTTACCTATATGGCTTCCACAAGAGCTTCCAGACAAGAGGCATTCTGGCTTAGAGGGGCAGAGAAAGATTTAGGTTACTGGGGCGTGAAGTTCAAGGCAGAGCGTGTCCGCCAGTTCCTTCTTCTTGCATACACTAGGTGCCCACTTAGCACAGGACCCGTGGGTTTCAGCAGTGCGAGCGGAGGCTCCAGGATGAGGAGGTTGGAGATAGAGGAGCCCCAACAGCAGAAGAACCTTGGAGGAGTACACAGATACACACTCTTCTAACCGGGGCACTCAGGTGGGAAGGGCCTACGCAGAGCCTCCAAACTCCCAGCCAAAGCACACATTCCCAAGGAGCAGGAGTGCAGATGTTGGAGTTTGACGTCGTGGGTTCAAATCCTTGCTCTGCCACTTGAATCACTGTGTGTCTTTGGACAAGATCACATACCTTGCTGTCTCTGTTTCATTAGTAAGATGGGAGTACTTAGGGGGATTTGCCTTTTAGGGTTCTTGAGAAACTCATGTGCCCTAGGACAAGAGTTTTTGTGACTTATGTGTATATTTGGTGGCATGGGGAATTGAACCTAAGACCTCGTGGCTTCTCTGGCTGAGCCATGCCTCTATCCTCTTACTGGGGGATTCTAGGCAGGGGCTCTACCACTGAGCCACGGCCCTGGAGCTACCGTCTCAGTTGATTTTTTTTTTTTTTTTTTTTTTTTTTTTTTGCTACAGGAAGTGGCCCTCAGCCCAGGGCAGGAGCCTTATCCCCTGCTCTGGCTGCCCTTTACCTTCACACAGCTTAGCCTCTCAGCCCCACCCCAGGGCCTGCTCTTTTCTATCTCCCTTCCTGCTTCCTGCTTTCCTTCATTGATAGCAGAGCCATTGTCCTCTTATCCCTAAGTCTTCCTTGTCCCCACCTGGGAGACAGGCTCTGTGTGATTTCCAGTCCCTCTCTGGTCAGTAACTGCCAGCTGCTCTGTCCATCCCGTCTTCTCTGCCCCTGCTGCTTTGCCGGGAGGAAAGACTCTGGACTTGTCACCCAATCGCTCTTGGGAGAATTTATGCCTTTACACAGGTTTTTAAAAAACACATATTAAGTGCTTACTCTGGGTCAGGAACGTTTGGTTCTAACTCCCCCAACCCTCTTTTGAGACAGGGTCTCACTAGGCAGCCCTAGCTGGCTTGGAACTTACTATGTAGCCCAGGCTGGCCTTGAACTCACAGACAGCTGTTTGCTTAGTGTTGGGACTAACAACGTATGCTACCATGTCCAGTGGTTCTGACTCTGTAAATAAATGTATTCATTTTTTTGTTTTACATTGTTTTGAAGACTATTTTTATCTTTGTGTGCATCTGTGGGGCCGTCTGGCGTGTGTGTGCAGGTACATGGAGACCAGGAGAGGGTATGAGATCCCCCTGGCATAGTGACAGACTGTTGTGAGCCGCCTGAGGTGGGAGCTGGAAATGAACCTGGGTCCCAATCCCTGAGCCAGCTCTCCAGCCCTTACTTGTTTATTGGAGACAGAATCTCCTATATCTTAGACTGACATTGCACTGGCCTTGAACTTCTGCTCGTCCGGCCCACATTTCCCAGCAGCTAGGAAGGCAGGTGTGTGCCACCTACCAGGTTTATATGGTGTTGGGGATAGACTTGGGGTTCGGACACGTTAGACAGGCTCGGCACCAAATGAACCACAGAACTTCCTCTGCTTTTGGTTTTTAGACAAGGTCTCCTTGTAGCCCAGGCTAGTCTCAAAAGTCACTCTGTAGCCCAGGCTAGCCTTAGAGTGATTCTGTAGCCCAGGCTGGTCTTCCTGCCTCTACCTCTAGAGTTCTGGGATGACGAGTAGACACCACTGTGTGCTTTGCCCGTGCATTGATTAAATACTTACTGTGTGCCTAAGGAGCACACCGTTTTCTGCAAAGTCAAGGTCTGTTTCTCTAAAGCATAATTACGGTTGTACTTACTGCCGACGCTGCAGTACGAAGTCTAATCATGGTCTGGCCTTTGGAGCCCACACAATTGCTCAGGCTTTGCATTCCAAGGGACTGCCTCCTCTCCCTCTCCCTCTCCCTCTCCCTCTCCCTCTCCCTCTCCCCTCTTCCCCTCTCTCTCTCCCTTCCCCCTTCCCCTCTCCTCCCTTCCCCTCCTCCCTTCTTCTCCCTCTCCCTTCCCCTCCTTCCTCCTTCTCCCTCTCCCTCCCTCTCCCCCCTCCCCTCCCCTTCCCCCTCTCTCTTTCTCATCAGCTGGCCAGACTCTATGCCTCCACTAAGGTCACCTCAGTTCTCTTTATAAGCTGTAAGTATCACGCATCTTCTGTTGAGCCCAGCTGTCTGGAAGGGACACCGAATCAGAAGAGGGCCCTTTAATAACCCTGTCGTTGGGAGTTTCTGTTGTTTTGAGACAGGGATCTCATGTAGCACAGGCTGGCTTCAAACCTGTTGCATAGTGGAGGCTAGCCTCAACTTCTGCTTGTCCTTTCCAAGTCCTGGGATTACAGGTGTGTGATTCCACAGTTAGCATGAGTGCATGCGTATGTGCATTCGAGCGTGCATGCAAGCATTTGGGTGGACATGAGCGTGTAGGGGCTAGGGGTTAGCTCTGTCTTTCTCAGTCACTGTCCGTTTTGTTCCGTGTGGGTGTGGATGGGTGTATGTGTATGCTTGGGCGCATATGGAAGTCAGAGGACAACTTGCTGGGATCCATTTTCTGTTTTTGTCACATGGATGGATACCTTGGATTAAAGTCAGATGACCAGACTTGGTGGCAAGCCCCTTTACCCACTAAGCCATCTTGCTGGCCCTTCACCTTATTTTTTTGAGACAGGATGTCTCACTTAACCTAGACCTCACTGACTCAATGAGGCTGGCTAACTGTCAAGCCCCAGGGCTCCTCCTGTCTCCATCTCTCTCGTGCTGCAATTACAGGCACACACCGCTTTGTGACGTGGGTGATGGGGCTCTGAACTCTAGCCTTCAAGTCTGTATGGCAAGCAATTTCCCAAGGGAACCATCTCTATAGCCCTACTGTGCCTGGTGTGCACTGTCCTGGGGAATCAGAGCCTCATTCAGTTCAGTAAAGGAAGACTTCAGTTACATTTATTTAAATGCATTTATGGTGTGTGTGTGTGTGTGTGTGTGTGTGTGTGTGTGTGTGTGGTGCGCGCGCACATGTGCACTCCCACATACTATGGCATGCTTGTGAAGGTCATGGGACAACTTTGGGGGGGGTTTGTTTCTCTTTCTACTGATGCCAGGGGTTGAACTGAGGTCATCAGACTTGATGGCCAACGCTTTCCCCTCTGAGCCACCTCCAAGTCTTGCTGGACCCCAAAAGGACATTCCAGAGTAGGAGAAATAAGCCTGAGTCACGGGAGAATTGCGGGGGGAGCCGGGGCCACCTGGGCCGGGAAGCTGGCTGGCAGCCACCCCTTCTGTTTCTTCCTGGATGCCGGTCTCATTTTCTCTACCCTAATCTTGCCTCTGTCCCATCTCTCCTTGACTCACGAGTGTGGCCCGGCCCTGTGTGACTGTTGCAAATGCTGGTTTCAGCTCCTGTTCATAGACCCCCCTCCTGGGGGGGGTATCTTCCTTAATCCTGGGTTGCCAGAGAGATCAAGTGAGGGGGCTACCCCCATCTGCTTAGCTGGTGGCAGACTGGGGCGGGGAACAGCTGGTATGATCTGTAAGGCTAGTTTTTGGTGCATGAAGTTGTGTGTGTGTGTGTGTGTGTGTGTGTGTGTGTGTGTGTGTAAACAATTGGGGTGTGGCTATGTAAAGGAGCTGGTGGTCTGATGGAGGAGGCAGAGCCATGGACACTTTACGATCCTGGCACTCAATACTGTATGGTGCTCCTGCCATCAGCACTGTGACTTAGCCTCAAGGAACGTAAGGATGTGACCTTCTATGTAAACTCTCTGTCCTGGCCCAGGTTGAAAGACCCTCTTCTCCCAAGATCTGGGGACTCGGGGTAGGTGGGTCTAGTTCCAACACCCTGTGTTTTCTGAGGCCTCGGAGCCGCCCTCCCTTCATCCCTCCTCCCTGGTCTTCACAGAGAAACACAAACTGTAATTGATGCCTTCAGAAACGCCCAGAAAGGTTAATGATCTGCTGTCTTCTGCGCAGGATGCAGAAGAGGCCGGGGAATCACTAACAAGACATAAATACAGGGCTGTGTGCTCTCTCTCCTGCCTCGCCCTCGGCTCCTCCCGAGAGTCTCGCAGAGTTAGGCAGGTGCTCTACAGCTGACCCACGCTTCTTACACTAGAGGGTTCTAGGTAGGCACCTACCACTGTTCTGTGCCCCCAGCCTCTCTCTGGGGTATTTGAGGTAGATGCTCTACCACTGAAACACACCTCCAGCCCGGGTGAGGGTCGTTTACTTATTTTTTTTTATTTTTAAAAAAAGATTTATTTATTTTTAATTTTGTGTGTATTGGTGTTTTGCCTGCATGTGTGTCTGTGTGAGGGTGTCAAATCACTTGCAGCTGGATTGCAGACAGTTATCAACTGTCACGTGGGTGCTGGGAATTGAACTCGGATCCTCTGGAAGAGTAGTCAGTACTCTTAACCTCTGAGCCAGCTCTCCACCCCCTATATATTTTTTTTCCTCTTATGTATATGGATGTTTTGCCTGCACGCAGGCCTATGCACTAGATTTATGAAGTACCCCTGGAGACCAGAAGAGGGCGTCAGCTTCCCTGAAATTGGAGTTAACATTGAGGGCTGCCATTGTCTATGGTGAGAATCGAGCCCAGGTCCTCTGGAAGAACAGACTGGTGCTCTTAACCACTGAGACGTCTCTCCTGATCCTTTTGGTTGTTGTAGTTGTTGTTGTTTTTGTTCTCGTTGGCTTTGCTTGTTTGTTATGAAGCAAGGTCTCACCTCACCCAGGCTGGTCTCAACCTCTCTGTGTAATGAGGATGAACTTGATCTCTTGATCCACCTTCCAATTGTAGGCATTTCCCCGTGGGTGAGACCGAGCCTGTGTGGTCCTGGGGATGGACTCCAGGACTTTGCCTAGGTTAAGCTCTACCCACTCCTTCCCACCCCGGGCTCTTTAAAGGAGCTGTTAAATTGGCAGTTTCCAGCCACGTGCCTGGTGCTGTCCTAGGTCCTGAGGTGCAGGCTGGGAATCCGATTTGCAAAAGCTCTATCCCGCCCCTCTGCTCTCCCTGAGAAGTGGGAGAAGGCATTCAAGGGCACTGGGTACCACTTTGCAGAAAGCCTGGGCATGCATAAGACAGCGCATGCGTGTAGTGAGTGCTTGGCATGGAGCCTCCATGGGTAGGCAGGGCGAGGCTGCCTTTTCCGAAGCGACGGTAGATAGTACCAATTTGGATGTCCTCCTGGTGACGTCTGAGCCAGTGCATTTGTGTGTCTCTTCCATTCTTTCCTTCCCTCCCACTCCAGTATCGCTGGGTTTTAGTTTGAGATGTGTGGGCGGTCCCCTTGACCTGCTTTGCTGCCAAACTCCCCTTTCTCCTGCCTGCCTCATCTTAGTTCTCCCTTTGTCTGGCTGGAATCTCTCATGATATTCCAGGGCCAGACCCCAGCATCCGTGTCTCTTCCTTCCTGTCCCTCGCCTGCTCAGGACATTGCCAGAATGGGAGAGGATCCGGATGTTGACATAGAAGCTTGCTGCAGGGACGCAAGGCACAGTAGAAGGTCCTCATTCTGTGCCACACTGTGCCACACCGTGCCACACTGTGATCTCTCCTGCCCTCAGGGGAAGCCAGAGCCTTGGGAGAGACACACAGGACATGGATCCACAGGGCACAGGCAGCTCATTCACAGCCGAATGGTCTGATGGTCCCAGATCCAGAGCCCAGGGAATTACCTGTGATCTAGTCATCTAGTCTGTAACTGTAATCTCGTGTGTGTGTGTGTGTGCGTGTCTGATGTGTGCATGTTTGTGCAGATGTGTGAATATGTGTGCCTATGGAGACCAGAAGAAAACCTTTAGGGATATCTTTCTACCTTTTTAAAAAAAATATCATTACATTGATTGGGCCTAAAGAGTTAGATCAGAATATTTGAAACGCTTGCTGAAGACCCAAGTTCGGTTCCCAGCACTAATATGATGGTTCACAACCATCCAACAGACTTATGGGATCCAATACCCTCTTCTTCTGACTTGTATGGGCACTAGACTCACATGTGATGCACATACGTACATATGTGTGTGTGTGTGTGTGTGTATATATATATATATATATATATATATACATACATACATGCATGCATACATACATGTAAAACTCTTACATGGAATAAAATAAATAAATCTAATATAAGTTTTAAAAGTTTTTGTTATTATTTTGATTTTTATTTAGAATAGTCCATGCTCTTTTTTTAAAATGTATTTTTATTTTATGTCTATTTGTGTTTTGCCTGCACATATGTCTGTGTGAGGGTGTCAGAAGATGTGCAGTTGGAGTTCCAGACAGGTGTGAGCTGCCATGTGGGTGCAGGGATTGGAACCTGAGTTCTCTGAGTGCTTTTAACTGCTGAGCCATCTCTCCAGCTTAGTTTTAACTAAAAACAAACAAACAAAAAAAATCCCCCCCAAAACAAAAAAAAAAAAACCAACCCATGATCTTGCATGATGTGTGCGCATGTGTGTACATACCGTAATGCGCCTTTGGAGGTGAGAGAATAGCTCAGTGATTGATTGATTCTCTCCTTCCACCTTTGCACAGGTTCTGGGAATTGAACTCAGGTTGCCAGGTTTGCACAAGAAATGTATTAACTCGGGGAACCTCTCACCACCCAGCTAGATAGTTAAAAAAAAAAAAAAAAAGAACAGAATGAAAGAAGCCAGGCGTGGTGATTCACACCTTTAGTCCCAGCACTTGGGAGGCAGAGGCAGGCAGATCTCTGAGTTCGAGGCCAGCCTGATCTACAGAGTGAGTTCCTGGACAGCAAGGGCTACACAGAGAAACCCTGGCTTCGAAACAAAACAAAACAAAACACCCCAAGCCAAAACTGTTTTAGTATCTGCCTGCTTTTGCAATACCAGAGTCTGAGGCAGGGGAGTAGACAATTCAAAGCCAAGCTGGGCTACACAGCAGAGCCCTGTTTCCAAATAAAGGGAGAAAAAGTCAACTTTATACTGACCTGTAACCTTACGTACAAAAGCCCACATGGAGCCCCATGCCTATAACCCCACACTCTGGGCGGGGGCCAGGAAGGATCGGATTTCAAGCAGTCACATCAAACAGGCTTGTTATGTTTTGTTTTGTTTTATTTTGTTTTGTATTTTTCACTACCTGGTAGGCCAGTGAAATGGTTCAGAGTAAATGCATTTCCTGTGCAGATTGGCAACCTGAGTTCAACTTACGCTAGGCTACGTGAAATAGTGTCTCAGGAAAACAAACAAACAAACAAAAAAGGTAGACTGGAGAGATGGCTCAGTGGTAAAGAGCACTGGCTGCTCTTCCAGAGGTCCTGGGTTCAATTCTCAGCAACCACATGGTGGCTCACAACCCTCTGTAACTCTAGTTCCAGGGGATCTGACACCCTCACACAGACAAGTATGCAGGTAGAACACCAATGCACATAAAATAAAAATAAATAATTAAACAAACAAAAACCCCAGGGGGTGGTAGTGCACACCTTTTATCCCAGCACTGGGGAGGCAGATTTTTGGTCAGTTGTAGGCTAGCCTGATCTCCCTGAGTTTCAGGAGAGCCAGGGCTACCTGAAGAGAACCCTGTCTCACAAATCAAAAAAGCAAGCAAGCAAAATAAACACCATAGCTGGTGATTGATTGGGGGAGGGGGGCTGTTTGCTGCTGGTCTGCCACCCCCCCTCCCCCAGCTTGGTCTTCCCAGCTTTATCCACCCCCCCACCCCCCAAGAAGTCATGTCTGCATAGGATCTAGCTGCTGCCGCACCTCAGCTTGGAGGCTCTTCCAGAGCCTCACGCTGGTCTCTGCTGCTGTCCCTCTCTACATGGTGGTCAGGCCTCTCGGCACTATCTAGGGGTCTAAAGACCCCAACAAGGTTCCTTATCTCTGTTCTCTTCACACTCTACCATGGGCTTGGCAGGAGTTACACAGCTGTGTAAGGCTCAAACCTGGCTGTTCCCAGCATCCTGCTGACCCTAGTGACCAGGGGAGAGTGATGGGAGAAGGGTGAGGACAGGGACCCAGGCAGATGGACTCCATCTCTCCCATTCTCCCGGGCCTGAGGCACAGCTGGTTTAAAACTTGGATTTTGTTTTTTGCCCGGAAGTTGGCAAGACTCACAGGGAGGGACCGTCCCAGAGGCAGCCTTTGCTTGTCTTCGGCTGAGAGGTCACGGACTCGGGTGACCTCTCGATGACCCACGGCAAGCTGCCTGTGTTCCCTGACCCTCAGCCAAATGCAGTTTGAATGGTGTCCTGGGCCCTTAATCTCAGCACTGGGGAGAAAGAGGCATGAGGATGGAAAGCCTGAGAACAATTTGGGCTATATATCAAATATGGAAAAGAAGGGGCTGAAGCTGGCTCAGCAGGGAAAGGGGCTTGTTGCCAAGCCCAACGACCTGAGTTTGAGCCCTGGGGACTTCTTCTGGAAGGAGAGAAAGGACCAAATGACCCCACCCCCAAGTTGGAACCCTTCATGCATGGGGCATGCATGCATGTATCTATCTATCTATCTATCTATCTATCTATCTATCTATCTATCTATCTATACACACACACATATATACATATATACATACACATATATAAATATGTATACATATATACATATATATACACATAATAACATACATATACACACACATACACACACACACACACACACACACACACACACACACACACATATATATTTTTAAAGAGGCTGGACATGGCTAGTGTCAGTAGTTAGCACCCTTATCGAGGGACCATCTCCTAGCAGAAGTGCCCAGTGAATGAGCCAGGGTCAGCGGCTTGGCTGGAATTCTGGGCCAGGGTGCCTACATCCTGATGCCCTCTTCCCTGCCCCGGGGCCATATTACCTCATAGGACTTGGGCTTTCTCTTGCTCTACTTGGCACTGTTCCCCTCTCTAGGCCACTACCGCATTCACTGGGCCAGAATCCTGGGCCCTGTCCCCTGCTGTCCTGTGGCAGGGCGGGTTACTCCCAGGCTGCTGAAACGGAAACCCTGCGACAGAGCTCGGGTTTCTTTCCAGTAAGTGGCAATTGAGGACGGCACACAGGGGCCTGTTGCTTCTGTTAGACCCGAGTTCCCAGACAATGCTTGTGTGAAGAGTGTCACCAGAGAGTTGTGACACGGGCCTTCTGACATCTGTCAAGTATCTGGGATACTCCTGGGGTTACAAGCTTCCCAATTCAGGCACCAGAGCCACCCCCAAGGCAGCCATGCTTAGACCCCGGGTTTCTTTCTTTCTTTTCCTCCCCTCCCCTCCCCTCCCCTCCTTTCCCTTCCCCTCTCCTCCTCCTCTTCCTCCTCTTCCTCCTCCTCCTCCTCCTCCTCTTCCTCTTCTTCTTCTTCTTCTCTCTCTCTCTTTCTTTTTTCTTTCTTTCTTTCTTTCTTTTTTTTTTTTTTTGGAGACAGAATTTTTTATGTAACCCTGAACTAATTCAGGCTGGCCTCAAACTCAGAGATCCACCTGCCCCTACCTCCCAAGCACTGGGATTAAAATTGTTTTTATAGCCCAGGCTGACCTCAGACTCACTATGTAGCTGAGGATAACCCTGAACTTCTGATCCTCCTGCTCCACCTCCCTACTTTTGGGATCACAGGTGTTCCCACCCTGGTTTTAGGAGGGCAGGGGATCGAACCCAGGGCTTCATGCATACTAGGCAAGCCCTCTCCTGACCCGGCTATACTCTGAGCTTGGTTTATTATTTTACTTTCATTTCATTACATTTTAGCGTGTGTATATATCAGTGTGTATATATCACTTTAGCATGTGTATATATCAGTATGTATATATCAGTGTGTATATATCAGTTTAGCCTGTGTATATATCAGTTCTGCCCTCCCTCTATCACATGAGCCCTGGGGATCCAACTCAGGCCGTCAGGTTTGGTGACAATTGTCTATACTTGCTAGGCCATTTTGTCCACCGGGAACCTGAAATCTTTCTTCCTCTGCCTCTTGTGCTGGAATCACTGTGTGCTGACCATGCCTGTGCTACCTGTATCCCAGTACAGGTGAGAACCCCAGGGACGGTCACATGGCTTCATGTCCCAAGGCCTCTTGGAGTGAGACTGGCTTCGGACGGGAGGCTCTCACTTCATGGCCTCTAGTGTATCGACACATGTCACAGCTTTCCCAAGTCCTCCCCACCCTGCCCCCAACCAGTTCTCTGTTCCAGAGCCAGGCTGAGTCACAGAGGGCCAGCTCAGCCCTCTGCCTCCTCCCCTCTTCCTGCTACCATTCTCCCCCCTCCCCCTCCCCTTTCCGGTCCCCTCCAGTCCCCTGGCTGGGGTTAGCCAGGACTGGCTGAATGCTGGCTTGGTTCTTTCCTGCCTGCTCCATGCGTTCCTTTGTTAGTTGAAGCAAGCAGGCGCTGTCCCCCGAGGTCAGGGTCTTGGAAATGTTGTTTTAGGGCAGGGCCACCAGGCGAGGAGGTGAGGAATAGCCAACCCTGGGGCCACTTGAATCTTAGCTGCAACACTGCGACTCGGATGGAATCTGGGAAATTAATTTTATCTTTTCAGCTCCCGGTTCTATAAGGATGTGTTCTTTCTAAAAAACTATTACTCACTATCTTTGAGAGGGAGCATGTGCGTGCCGCATGCACGTGTGCAGGCCTGTTGGCTGGGGTTGGTCTCTCTTACCTTGTGAAGCCTGGGGATTGAACTCAAGTCCTCAGGCTTGGCAGCAAGCTCCTTTACTTTCTAAACCCTCTCACCACCCCTCTGACCCTTCCTTTTCTTCTCTCTTCCCTCCCTTTGTCCTTTCCCTTCCTTTCTTACTAATCCCCTCCCTCCATCTTTCACTTTCTCTTTCTTCTGTTCATGTTTTGTGTGTGTGTGTGTGTGTGTGTATGTGTATGCCTGCGTCTGTGTGCACACACGCATGTGCATGTATGTGTGTAGTCCCAATGCATATGTGTGCACCTATGTGCACATGGTTTTTCACTGACCTGAGGATCACCAAGTAGGCTACGTTGGATGGCCAGGGAGCTCCAGGGAATCCACCTGTCTCCACCTTCCAGGCACTGGGCTTAAATGCGTGGATCATTGTCCTGGTCACTATTGTATTGCTGTGAAGAAACACTCTGACTCCTATAAAGAAAACATTTAACTGGGGGACTCCCTACAGTTTCAGGGGTTTAGTCCATTATCATCATGGTGGGAGGCATGGCAGGACAGAGAGAGAGAGAGAGAGAGAGAGAGAGAGAGAGAGAGAGAGAGAGAGTCTGGTATAGGCTTTAGAAATCTCAAATCCCATTCTCCAGTATAACTTTAATTTTTTTAAACCTTATTTTTTTTAATTTATTTATTTATTATATTTAAGTACACTGTAGCTGTCTTCAGACACTCCAGAAGAGGGCGTCAGATCTTGTTATGAGATGGTTGTGAGCCACCATGTGGTTGCTGGGATTTGAACTCCAGACCTTTGGAAGAACAGTCGGGTGCTCTTACCCACTGAGCCATCTCACCAGCCCCCTTAAACCTTATTTTTAATGATGGTTCTTAAATGGTTTAACCTCTCTTTTAGCCCACTAGAGGGAGTGGAAAAGAAAGGATGCGGGGGAAGTGGACCTGTTTAGAAAGGTCCTTTGGAGCGACTTCCGACTGTGTTGTGTGGAAGTCACCAGTTCCGTTCACAGGTCAGCAGCGGCAGCTTGATCCATTCACAAATGCTTTACAGATATATCAGCAGTCCGGTTCCGTAGTCAGGTCAGCAAACAACGTGGATTAACAGCGGTAGCACTACCCAGCGGAGACAGCCAGGCCTCCGCTTCAGCACAAGTCAGCGGGAATTAGGATTAAGGAGGAATGCCAGGAGAAGTTCTCTGCTGTGCCTCTCCCAGCAAGGTGACGACCAGGGGAGACGTGAAGACCCACAAGCACTGCCCAGCGGCGAACTTGATAGGCAAGCTGATAAGCCCCGTTTACTGTCTGTCGGGCACTCCCTCTAAACAGCAATTATCTTCTACGGGCCTTGTCTCAGCCCGTGTGTGTCTTCTGTCTCAGCTGACATCACTCTGTCGGATCAGCCCAAGTCCGAGGGAGCAGCGAGAAACTGCAGCGCGCCACCAGAGGTTTTTTGGTGCGTTTCTTTGGCATCCCAATAAACGGAGCTCAATTATGCAGTGTAAGGCAGACCGATACATGTGTGTCATCAGCGAAGAATCTCTCATCCCACGTCTTTTCATGTGCTTGCTTTGGCAGAACATCTTTTCTTCTGTGTCTGCTTCAGCTAAACGTTCCTAACCGAGTCTGCCTTAACTTTCCACCCGTGTCCACTTCAGGAAAACACCCCTTCACGTGATTGCCCCAGCAAAACACTGACTTTCCAAAGAACCCTTAAGTTTCCACCTCACCCCAGTGACACACTTCCTCTATCGGGGCCACACCTCCTAATCCTTCTAATCCTTCTCAAATAGATCCACCCCCTGGGGACTAAGCATTCAGCTATATGAGTTATGGGGGCCATTCTTATTTAAACCGCCACAATCCTCATGCTTTAACCAGAAGCTCTGGGGACTGACTTCCCTCGAGCTTCTGTGGCAAGTACTACCCTGACCGAGCCCTTTCTTGGGCCCCTCTTTTCTCATTCGAAGAGAGGCCCTCCGTATGTAATGGAGGCTAGTCTAAAACTCCATCCTCCTGCCTCAGCCTCCTATGTGCTGTGAAGACAGATGTCACCCTAACACTCAAGCTGTTCCTGAACTTTTCTGACCTGTGACCGTTCTACTGGTAAGATGCCTGCTGCTTCTACAGCGGACTTGGGCATAGCCAGGTTACATCTGTGCAAGGTGTGTGGCACAGAGTAGGTTCAGTACTGTGCGTAGTAGTGCAGCATGGTGGGCAGGCAGGTTCCTTATACAGTAGGTTTCTTGGGTGTGAGGGTTTTTGCAGCAATCAGAGGGCTGATGGATGCCACAGAGTCACACACACCACATCACCTGAGAGTTTTTTTTTTTTTTTAGTGGGGAGAGACAAAGGCTGCCTCGGAGCGAGGGTGGAGGAGAAAAGAGCCGGCGGGGAAGGCGCTGGCCTTATACAGAGGCATAACGCATGCTCATAGGGAGAGTGTGCAACTTGTGGCAACAGTGGAGCTGTGCCGCGTTGGGCCGCTGGTGACGCTGCAGCTCCCAGCACCAAGTTGCTGAAGGCAGGCTGGGGCACACCTGCTTCTAGGATGTGGGTGGTCCCTGGTTTACTAACAGTAGAGAAACTGAGGGGACCCTTTTTGAGAAGATTGTTGTGGGGACCTGTGGCCTGGAAGGCCTTCATCCTCTCAGCATGGATGTAGGCATGGCCCCTCGCACAGGGCCTCCAGTCAGACACTGACCTGACCCGAGTGGGCTCTCAGAGGAGACAGAAAGGCCCGATTTGAGGTTGCCTGAGGCTCTGGGGAGGCAGAATGTAGACAGAATGGCAGCAGACTCTCCTACCGTAGATTTCCAGGGCCATGGGTCCCAAGAGGCTACTGGAACAATACTTGTTGGGCCAAGTGTCCTCTGGGTGAGGTGCCGTTGATGGAAGAAAACTTCAAGTAGCCCATTCTGCTGATGTAGGCATGTGATCTAGAGGCTGAGGCAGGAGGATGATAAGCTCCAGGTCAACCTGAGCAACTCTCTCAGGGTAAAAAATGAAAAGAGGGTGGGGGCTGTTGCTTAGCAGTAAAACGTTTCCCTAGAATCCCCCAGGAAGGGGCTGGGGACCTGGCTCAGTGGTAGAGCCCCTGCCTAGAATTCCCCAGGGAGGAGCTGGGGGCATGGCTCAGTGGTAGAGCCCCTTCCTAGAATCCCCCAGTGAGGGGATAGGGGCGTGGCTCAGTGGTAGAGCCCCTGCCTAGAATCTCCCAGGGAGGGGCTGGGGGCGTGGCTCAGTGGTAGAGCCCCTGCCTAGAATCCCCCAGGGAGGGGCTGGGGGCGTGGCTCAGTGGTAGAGCCCCTTCCTAGAATCCCATAGTGAGGGGCTAGGGGCGTGGCTCAGTGGTAGAGCCCCTGCCTAGAATCTCCCAGGGAGGGGCTGGGGGCGTGGCTCAGTGGTAGAGCCCCTGCCTAGAATCTCCCAGGGAGGGGCTGGGGCGTAGCTCAATGATAGAGCACTTGAGTAGCTTGCACAAGACCCTAGGTTAAACCTTACTTCACAAAAAACACGCCACAAACTAAAACATCCACTGGCTGCTGAACATATGACTGAGAGACACTCTGAGAGAACCAAGAGTTTCTGCCAAGAGAATTTTATCTGGATTTCTAGATTAGATCTTCCCCCCCCACCATGGTGTGTGTGTGTGTGTGTGTGTGTGCGTGTATTTCTTATCTCCCTTTCTCTTTTCCCCCACTCTCTCTTTCTTGGCTTTTTGAAACAGGGTTTTTCTGTGTATCCCAGATGACTTCAATCTTGCAACAATCCCCCTGCCTCAGGCTCCTGAATGCTGGGATTGCAGAGTGAACTGCCACCTTTTTTTTTTTTTTAGATCCTTCCTGGTGAGTGTAGCAGTCTCCTTCCATTAGGTGTGGGCCAAACAAGCAAGTGGGGTTAATGGAGACCAGCCTGAACTCTGACCTGCCTTCTATGATGGCCTGGCTCACCAGCTCTAGCTGTCCCTGATTCTTGAAGCATCTTGCAGACACACCCAAGCGGTCCCAAAGCAAAGACCTCAGCTCTGTCTGTAAACAGCGCTGCGTACTGGAGCTTGGCTAAGCACACTCATAACCACCACACTCAGGAGGCTGGGATAGGATTGGAAGGGCTGGGCTGGAGAGATGGCTCAGCGGTTAAGAGCACTGACTGCTCTTCCGAAGGTCCTGAGTTCAATTCCCAGCAACCACATTGGTGGCTCACAACCATCTGTAATGAGATCTGACGCCCTCTTCTGGTGTGACTGAAGGCAGCTATTATTTATTACATGTAATAAATAAGGGCCAGCCCAGGATATATAGTGAGGCTGTGTGTCAGAAAACAAACAAATACAGGGAGCAGAATGTCTGTGCAGCACAGTGAGCCCTGAGTTCCGTCCCTAGTCTCGAGTAGATCAGGCGTGCTGGCTTATATCTGTAAACCCCACCCTCAGGAGATGAAGGCAGGAGTTCAATGTCTTTCTCTGCTACAGCATGAGGCCAGCCTGGGCTACATGATACCCTATCTCAAACAGAAGAGAAAGGAAATACCAGCATCCTCTGATGGGGTTCTGTCCGTCTCTGGACTACTGGGACCGGCCAGGTTCCCAGGCCCTAATGACAACATTGTGACTCCATCCCTCTTGTGTTCTGCCCGCAGGTGACCAAGGATGGCAGAGAGGATGTGACCGTCGTCGTCGTCTGCCTGGGTCTGCCCTTCTAGTGGCACCGCCATGCAGAAACCAAGTGGCCTGAAGCCCCCTGGCCGAGGGGGGAAGCACTCCAGTCCCGTGGGCAGGCCGTCCATCGGGTCGGCTTCATCTTCCGTGGTGGCCTCGGCCAGCGGCTCCAAAGAAGGTACTCGAGGCCAAGAGAGGGTTGGGGGGAAGCAAACCTGTACCCCACGCAGATAGGACACCAGCTTCAGAGCACAATAAAGGTCCCACCAGAGTCCAGCGTGATGAACCAGTGCATTTATTGGGGTTACTTACAGAGGAGTTTGGATAGCTCAGAAACTTATTACATAGCCCAGGCTAGCCTTAGACATTCAGGGATTCTCTTGCCTCTGCCCCTAAGGTGCTAAGGGTACCAATGTGCACCACCATGCCCAGTTGATATGATGCTGGACATGGGACCCAGGGTTTTATGCACGACAGTTAAATGCTCTACCAGCTGAGCCAAATCCTCAACTTCAACGGGGCCATTTTAAACCACAAAGGGGTCTCTTCATTTCTGTGCTATCACTGTGATAAAAAATACCCTGTCAGAAGCAACTTGAGGGAGAAGGGTTAGGCTTTGGCTCACAGTTCAAGAACTCCATCATGGTGGGGAAAGTCTAGGTAACGGATTTTTTTTTTTGGTTTTTCGAGACAGGGTTTCTCTGTGTAGCCCTGGCTGTCCTGGAACTCACTCTGTAGACCAGGCTGGCCTCAAACTCAGAAATCCACCTGCCTCTGCCTCCCAAGTGCTGGGATTAAAGGCGTGTGTGCCACCACTGCCCTTAGTTAACAGGAATTTGAAACCATTGGTCACATCTCCCAGAGAAACAGAGAGGTGCGTGCATGTTCCTGTGCCGCTGTCTCTATTTCATACCGTCCAGGTTTCCCTCCTCGGGGAATGCCCTACCCACCATTAAAATGAGTCTTTGAATATCCCATAAACGAATTATGATCATTCCACAGGCATGCCCAGAGGCCCGTCTCCCGGGAGGTTCCAGATTCTGTCAAATTGACGGTTAACACTGAGTATCCTAGAGACTGTGCTAGAATTAGAGATAGTTTGGTTAGTTTTTGAGACAAGGTCTTACAGCTCAGGCTGGCCTCAGACGCATAGTCTTTTCTGCCTCAGACGCATAGTCTTTTCTGCCGCATCCTGCAGGGCTGGGGTTATAGGCGAGAGCCACCACGCCCATCTGGAGATTCACCTTTCTGTAGTCTTTGCTGTGGAAATCTTGATGGTTTCTCCCTTTTCTCTTTGATGAGTAACTCAGAGAGACGCAGCTCCACACGGTCCTTGCTTAGTTAGGTCACACTCCACCAAGAAGTATTAAGACTCCATCCATTGCAGTCAGTTGTCCCAGAGATTTGGAAACACCAGGTGGAGATTAGACTGCACAAGCTGGGTTTGAGGTGTGGGAGGGTGGGGTGGGAGATGGTTAAGGTGGTGATGGGGGGGGGGTAGGCATTGCAGAAAGCATGAGCCAAGGAAGATAAACAGCTGAGGTAGCTGCAGTGTGAGGTGAGCCAGCAGCCGACTCTCAGCAGGCTTGCTGGTCCAGGAGCTGCAGTGTGAGGTGGGCTGACAGCAGGCTGGCTGGTCCAGGGCGGCCCAGTTTCCTCTGTAAGATGCCAGAGCCCTTCATATTCATGGCAGGCATTCCAGTAGAAGCTAGCTGATAGGCAGGCAGGCAGGCAGGCAGGCAGACCGAAACACTGACTGATTTTGCAGAGGAAGTCATTTTGCAGGGGGTAGGAATGGTGATATAAGAGGTCCCAGGGCAGGATTTAAATTGACTTGTGCGGGACAAAAACAACTGCTCAGTCTCGGGGCTGGGGGGATTTCTTGGTTGGTAAAGCACTTCCCGTGCAGGCGAGGACCTGAGTTTGGATCCCCAGCGTCCCTGTAAAACACAGGGCGTGGCAGTGCAATGAGAGGAACCCCATGTTTGCTGGCCAGCCGGCCTAGCTGGATTGGTCAGCGAGACATTCAATATGGTGGGAGAGTCTCATGAGGGATTGTCTGTGTTGGGCTGGCCTGTGAACCTGTCTGCTTGACTTGTCTCGATTGTTAACGGGACTGGGAGGACTCAGCCTGAAAGTGGACGGCACTGCTCTCTGGTTGGAGGCCGTGAACTATGTGAAAGTAGAGAAAGCCAGGGGGTCACTGAGCAGGCCAGCAGGTCTCTGAGAAGCCAGCGGGTTGCTGAGCAGGCCAGCGATCCTTTCTCTCTGCTCTTGCCTGTGCGCGTGATGTGCGCAGCTGTCTCAGTGTCTGCTGTGACTTCTCTACCGTGACAGACTGTGGCCCGGAATGGGGAGCTAAAAATAAACCCTTCCTCCCTTAAGTTGCATTCGTCAGGGTGTCTTGTCACAGGAATGGACATGAAACGGGCGACGCTCGGTATTGACCTCTGGCCTCTTCTGCATGCATGCACATACATGAATGTGTTCACATACAAAGACACAGTTGTGTGGAAAGGAGTGGGAGCTGATAGGTGTCGGGGTATCAGAAGTAGGGGGTGAAGGGCAGGGATTCGGTGTCTTCCCAACATAGGAAGAGCTGTATAGGGTATGGCCTATGGGGACCCCAAGGTATATTATCTCCACTGTGAGCATGGATCATGGGGCCGAGGGGAGGACTAGGCCAAAGAGGAGCTGTACAGTCATCCTGGTGAAGGGTGCATGCTCACTGCCTGTCATAGGGCGGCCAGGGGGCCACTGTCCTGAGTCAGGTCACTTCCTCCTTGAGGGCGCTGAGTAATAAGGGGATTGGGAAACTGCATTGTTAGGCTAATGAGCTCAATCCCTGGACCCACGTGGTACAGAGAGAAATGGCTCCCACACGTCATTCTAAGTCTTCCAAGAACTAGGATGTACACTCCAACAGACACCCCCCCATCCCCCCCACCCCCCCACCCCGTCTCCCAGTTGTGTGATGCACACAACCAACATCAACATACTACACACAGCTACAAGGACAGAATTCCAGGAGTTGGAAAGAGCACTTCTTCTTGCTGCTCTTTTTTTTTCCTTTTTAAATATATTTATTTATTTTATGTATGTAAGTACACTGACGCTGTCTTCAGACACCCCAGAAGAGGGCATCGGATCTCATTATGGATGGTTGTGAGCCACCGTGTGGTTGCTGGGATTTGAACTCAGTTCCTTCGGAAGAGCAATCAGTGCTTTTAACCACTGAGCCGTCTCTCCAGCCCTTCTTGCTGCTCTTGCAGAGGACCTAGGCATGGCTCCCAGCACTTACATGGTAGATCACAACCATCTGTAACTCCAGTTCTACAGGATCCAATGCCCTCTTCTGGTCGGGCACTGTACGTATGTGGTGCACACACTTACATGCAATAAAACCCCCATACACATAAAATAAATAAATATTTTTTAAAAAGGATTTTAAGTACAAAGAGATGAGATCTGGCTCCCGGTTGGCTGAACTTCCTCCAGCAGGGGTGGCTCTGTAGCTAGGGAAGTGTACCAGCCAGCCTGGCCCTGGGCCAGGATATGACCTTCAAGGAGAAAGGCCTGTTGTCTCTTCTGGGTTCTTTCTTCATTGGCCCTCGTCAAGTGAGGACCCGGTTTCTTTTATTCCAAGTGTCTGGGATTTAATCCAGGGCTTCACACATGCCAGACCAGTGTTCCGACACTGAGCCACAACTCCAGCCCCTCACGGGTATGTGCGCGTGTGTGCGTGTGTGCGTGCGTGTGTGTGTGTGTGTGTGTGTGTGTGTGTGTGTGCGCACGCGCGTGCGTGCGTGCGTGCGTGCGTGTGTGTGTGTGTGTGTGTGTGTGTAGGTGTGTATTTCTAGGCAGGCGCTGTACTACTGAGCCACACCCGAGGCTCTCACTAGGAGATTTTAGGCAAATGCTCTACCATCCTATGGGGTGTTGGTGCCAAGAGACTTGGAAATTCTACCATCCTATGGGGTGTTGGTGCCAAGAGACTTGGAAATCAGGTTAAATAGGAGTTCTAGGGATAACCGTCCCCATTCCTGCTTGGCCATTCACGTTCTCACTTACCCGTGGGACTGGCCATCGCACTCCAAAGCGGAATGATGGCACTAAGTCACCCCAACACTTAGGCTGAAGCGGGAGGCTTAGCCTGGACTAAATATGGGAGTCTCTGCCTCAGAAATAAACAGACATGGTCTGGAAACGAGGCTTGGTTGGTAGGGTATTTACCCAGCGTGCACAAAGCTCCGGGTTCCATTCCCAGCACTGCACAAACCGGGTGTGATTCGTATCTGTCATCTGGGCTGCTGGGAAGTAGGGAAAGGGTTAAAGGTTAAAGGTTATCCTTGAGGCTAGTGCCTGGGACATAAGAGCGCCCCCCCCCCCCCCCCCCGTCCCATAACAAATGTGTCAGTCAGTCGATAAAACAAAGCACCGAGGAGTCTGGGACTCTGTGGGGACACCCAGGACGATGTGAGAGATCCATCTGCGAACTGGCGCCTGCCTTGGGAAGCTAGGCTGTGGCTTCCTCCCAAGGCATGATGTCAGCTTTGGGCAGAGAGGGTCTGGCACGGGAAGCAGCCTGGATGGATGCCACGTGGGGCAGGGAAGGCCTGTATTATTGGTACCCAGAAGCATGACACAGGATGCAGCGGGGTCCCCGGGGGAGGCTTCAGGGGCAGGCGTCTCCCTGGAATGCAAGTGGAGGGGGGAGTGTGGTCAGGGGTGGAGCACCCCCGGAGGATGCTCTGGGAGGACCCAGGTCAGTGTTAGCATCTAACCTGGACTGCAGACAGGAGAAGAGGGTTCACGACTCCAGGTACCTACTGGGTGTGGACTCCACTCTGTTCTGCACAGGGAAGGGAGGTTCTGCACAGCAGCCGTGCTCTGGAGTCTCCTGTAGTCGTGTGTGTGTGTGTGTGTGTGTGTGTGTGTGTATGTGTTTGTGTGTGTGTATGTGTGTGTGGTGTGTGTGTGTTTGGGTGTGTGTGGTGTGTGTGTGTTTGTGTTTGTGTGTGTGTTTGTGTGTGTGTATGTGTGTGTTTGTGTGTGGGGGGGGTGTGTGTGTGGTGTGTGTGTGTGTGTGTGTGTCTATGTTTGTGTACTGGGTATGCACAGCGCAATGCGGAGGTCAGAGGTCAGAGGACTGCAGGTGTTCGGGAAGCTTCTGTCTTGTCTTTTGGAGCTAGGATCTTACCGTGTGTGTGGTCCTAGCTGGCCTAGAGCTCACTGGATACTGGATCTCTTTCTATCTACCTGTTTACACCAGCCTTAGCTGGCCGGTGACCTTTCAGGCAGTTCTCCTGTCTCCGTCATCCATGTTGGACATCCATGTCCAAGCTCTGAGGGTCCGTGACCATGTCTAGCTTTACATGGGTCATGGGATTCAAACTCAGGTCCTCATGCATGTGTGGCAAATACTTTACCACTGAGCCATCTTCCTAACCTCTGGAGTCTCCTTTTAATTTCATGCTTAAGAGGACCCTTCTGACCATTGGAAGGTATGCGGGGCAGCTGGGATCAGGGGTTATCAAGCAGGGAGTATGGGCATAGGCAACCATTGTACTTCTGTTGTTGAGCTGGCATCCGAATAAGCCAGGGTGATAGTTTGTTCTATATCTGAGCCACGCCCCAGCCCTTCGCTGGGAAATTCTAGGAAGCACTCTGCCAGTGAGCTACATCTGAGCCCCTGAGATGTATGTTTAGTTTCTTAAATATATTTTTATATTATTTATTTCATTTGGGGGGTGGGGAGGGCCGGATGTGCCGCAGCAGGTGTGTGGAGGTCAGATGACGGTGTGTAAAAATGAGTTCTCTCCCTTTGCCATGCTCGACCCAGAGATTGAGCTCAGGTTGTCAAGCTTGGCGACAAGTGCCACTTAAAAAAAAAAAAAAAAAAGATTTATTTATTTTATGTATATAAGTACACTGTAGCTGTCTTCAGACACACCAGAAGAGTGCATCAGATCCCATTATAGATGATTGTGAGCCACCATGTGGTTGCTGGGAATTGAACTCAGGACCTCTGGAAGAGCAGTCAGTGCTGTTAACTACTGCGCCATCTCTCCAGCCCCTGACAAATGCCTCTTGAGTAATCCTTGAGCCATCTTGCTGACCCTCTTCGCTTGCTTTTGAGATAGATTGCCTGTGTGATCTGGGCTGGCCTAGACCCTATGGCAATCCTCCTGCTTCACCCTCCTTGGGACTGAGGTCTAGACTTGCTCCTCCGCTCCCTGCCCATCACTTTGGTGCCTAGTCTGAGATGTCATTGAGGCATTGGGGGGGACCAGGCCTCCTGTTGTCCTTTTTAGTGTCATTCCGCCAAGGTCAAGAGGATTCTTTTAAGGCCGGCTCTTCCACTCCCTCCCCTAACCACATCCTAAACTTGTTAATGGCGTCAGGATGGGGAAGCCAAGATAAGCTTTTCTGGGGCTATGTGGCAGGGGGCAGGGCTGCCTCCGAACACTCCTGACGTTCTGTCCACTATTGATTTGGGAGGCGGGGACCGACCAAGGCCAGCGCCTGCCTGCCTGCCTGCCTGCTTGCCTGCCGGGCTCTATGGCCGGTTCCTGAAGCTGCTCCATGGGAAGCTGGCTCTGCTCATTTCAGGGTAAGAACCTGTCAGACCCTCCCCAACTCTTCTTGGATCCTCCAGCTCTCTGCGGGCTCCAAGTGGGGTGAACAGAAGGGGATGATGAATAGCGTTCCACTCCGGAAGGATACTGAGCCCCTTCTGGATGGAGAATGCCTTCAGGGAAGCAGGGTACAGAGGCAGCCTTGCTGGCACGGTGCCACAGGGTGAGGGTGTTCAAACTACAGAGGACTCTTCCTGTGTATGGGACGGGCTCAGCCTTCCGTGGGCGCTGTCAGGCTGGGAGCTGTCCGAAGGCTGATTGAATCGGGGATGTCATTCCGAGGAGGTCCGTTGTTCCTTCTTTCCTGGCCTGTGCCGTTGAGAGCCCAGACCCTGGGGAGAGGAAAAGGCTTGGAACAGAAAGCTATTCAGGGCATCAGAGCGTGTATGTATGTTTCTTGCTGGGAGGGCAGTGTATGTGTGTGTGTGGGGGGATGGGTCTCCCTAAGGAGAGAAGGTCTGTTTAAAGGAGAGTTGGTGTACAGTCAGTTCCTGGAGGTTAGAAGCCCAGCAGGTAGGTTGTATAAACTGAGAAGACACAGCACCACGGCATTGGAGGAGGGGGGGGGATGTCAAGCGAGGGGCTTGTGGGGGCTGCTGGGTTGAGGGGTTGTTAAGAGTTGGCACAGGTGGCCGTGCAGGCCTCCTTAGGTGCCACCAAGAACTATAGGATCTGTGGCAGGGTGACCCACGTCACATAGTTCAGTATCTCTCACTGGCCGAGACTGCAAATTCAATGACGCATCTTAGACTCACCTTCTTAACTCCTTTCGTGTGTTCGTGGTGCCTATTAACATATTCATGGCTCTGGGAAAGCCCGAAGGGAAAGAACCCTTAACTTTGTGTGAGGAGTTTCTTGTTTGAACCAGGAAGCTAATCTTACTATGCCACTTAGTAGCATCTCCTAGAAGGCCGAGGACCTAGCACAGGGTGTCTTTCATCCCTCCAAGGCCATTCGCCCCAGAGTTGATAGTTACTCTGTAGGTCCTGGTAAGCCCCACGTACATGTGTACATTGGGGTGCATCTGTCTGTGTGGGTGTGCCTGTGTTGGCCTGGGGTGGTCTGGAGATCCTTCTTCGGTTCTTCTTCCACCATAGTCATTAAGGCAGGGTCTCTCAGTCAAACCCCAAGAGCATCGATGTGGGTCACCTCCCACCCATCCTCCTCCAGGGTTCCTCTGTCTCCATCTTCTGAGGCCAGCATGGCACGTGCCCCCCTTTGCATTTATAGTGGTTCTGGGATCCAAAGTCGGGTTGTATAGAACAATCGCATATACACGACAATTGAGCCATCTCCCCAGCTTCTTTTCTCTTTCTTTTTATCTTAAAAGGGGGAGGGGGAGGTGTTTCATGTAGCCCAGGCTGGCTTTGAACTCACAATATAATCAGAGATGACCTTGCATTTCTGACCCTCTCGCTTCCACTTCCCAAATGCTGTGATGAGAGGCGTGTGCCATCACATCAGGTTTCTGTGGCATGGGAGTGAGCTTCATGAACGCGCTCTTACCAACGGAGCCATGTTCCCATTGCATCAAAGCCCCACCAGAAGAAAGGGATCATTTGACGAGTAAAGCCAACTTAGAATGTGGGAGGTGAGGACTGAGCTGGGCTTTTAAATAATTAATATTGCAGCCAGGTGTGGTGGTGGTGCACACCTCTGATCCCAGCACTTGGGAGGCAGAGGCAGGTGAATCTCTGAGTTTGGGGCCAGCCTGGTCTACAGAGTGAGTTCCAGGACAGCCAGGGCCACACAGAGAAACCTTGTCTTCGAACCCTCCCTCTACTCTTCCAAAATTAATATTACATCTTTAAAAATTGTAAAATATTCGTATTAAATTATGTGTCTGTTCTATGTGTGGATGTATACAGGAGAGCAGGTGCCCACAGAGTCCAGAAAAGGGCACTGGATCTTTTGGACCGGGAGTTACAGGCGGTTATGAGCCACATAGTGTGGGAACTGGAACCCAACTTGGCTCCTCTGCAAGAGCAGTTGGTGCTCTTAACCCTGAGCCGTCCTTCCAGTGCCTTAAATCAGATATTTATCTCTATATTTGTGTGAGTGTGTGTATGTGTGTGTGTGTGTGACTGTGTGTGTATGTGTGAGAGTGTGTGTGTATATGTGTGTGTATGTGTGTGTATGTGAGTGTGTGAATGTGTGTATGTGTGAGTGTGTATGTGTGAGTGTGTGTGAGTGTGTGTATGTGTGTATGTATGTGTGAGTGTGAGTGTGTGTGCATGTGTGAGTGTATGTGTGTGTGAGTGTGTGTGTATGTGTGTGTATGTGTGTATGTATGTGTGTGTGAGTGTGTGTGTATGTGTGAGTGTGTGTGTGTGTGTGTGTGCGTGTGTGTGTGTTTTGGCATGCACAGGCACCATGGTATGCTCATGAAGGGAGGTCAGAGGATACCTTGGCTGGGTCAGTTCTCCCTCTCCACCATTTTGGCCCTGAGATCACATTTTGGTCAGTCTTGGCAGCAAGCACCTTTACCCACCGAGCCACCTCACTGGCCCTGTGCCAGCCTTCTGACAGAGTAGGCAGGGAAGGTTCCTCTGAGGCTACGAGCGGCTGGGTAACTTCATGAGGTACTAGATTATGGCAACCTCATTCAAGGGTGAGCGTCCATCCCTCCAGTTCCCCCCATGGCCCTTAACTGGCTGAATTATAATTTCTCTTCCTGTGCGTGCCACCCTTCCCCCACCCCTTGCTGGCCCTCAGTCGTCCTCCCTTGTGGCATCCTTGTGACCGCAGGGTTGGCCAGATAGTACGTGCTCATTGAGCTGGGGTTCCTCCTGACCGAGTCTTGGCGGGTAAGAAAAAGCCCTGTCAGGGTTGGACAAATAGTTCAGACCATAAATGGCTTGCCTTGCAAGAATGGGGAACCTGTGTTCTAGCCCCAAAACCTTAGGTTAAAAAACAAAACAAAACAAAAACAGGTGGCTGAGACTCTGGTGACCCTAGCATGTAGGAAGCCATGGTTTCATCCCCAGCCCTACATAAACATGGTAGTCCATGCCTGACATCACAGCACATCAGATGGAAAGGCAGAAAAAGATGAGAGGTTCAAGGTTATTCTTGGCTCTATAGCAGATTCAGGGCTAGCCTAGGTTACTCAAGACAGTTAGGAGGAGGAGGAGGAGGAGGAGGAGGAGGAGGAAGAAGAAGGAGAGGGAGAAGAGGAAGAGGAAGAAGAAGAAGAAGAAGAAGAAGAAGAAGAAGAAGAAGAAGAAGAAGAAGAAGAAGAAGAAGAAGAAGAAGAAGAAGAAGAATCATTGAGTGTCGGGCAAGGTGGTTCACAACCACTGCAATCCCACTGCAAGGGAGACAGATAACTGGCATGTGAGACAGCAAGGGTAAGGGCTGGGCAGAGGGCTCAGTGCTTGAGAGCACTGGCAGCTCTTGCAGAGTTCATTTCCTAGCACCTTAGCACAGTTGGCAGCTCACAACCACCTGGAGGAAGCTTCAAAGACTTCACGCCGTCATCTGGCCTCCGCCAGCACCTGCACACACATGGGGTATACATGTATGGCACATGTCTGAGCATGCACACACATACGCACACAGGAAAAAGAAAAGGCTTGTCTCCTGTCCAAGACTCGAGTCCTTTCATGCAGGGGACAGTGCTGAGTCCCCACACAAACCCCTACACCGGCTGTTGAACCAGACTCCCAGCTGTTTCTCGCCTCACTTAGTCTTTTGCATCAAAGCTCCACTTGGAACTTTTTTTGGGGGGGAGGCAGTCTTACTGTGTAGTCCTGATTAGCCCAGAACTCGGTATGTAGACCTGGCTGGCCTTGAATTGGTCCAGCCTGTCTCCTGTGTGCTAAAATTAAAGATTAAAGGTGTGTGCTAGTGTATTAGGTTTAGTTTGAACTTGAAACCTATTTAAAAGATGTTTTTTTTTTTTTGAGACAGGTTCTCATGTAGCCCAGTCTGGCTCCAGACTCTGCGCATAGCTGAGGATGACCCTTTACTTTTGATTCTTTATCCTCCCGGGATTCGTGAGGCAGAGGCAGGTGGATCTGTGAGTTCAAGTCCAGCCTGGCCTGTAAAGCCAGTTCCAAGATAGCCAGGGCTATCTGGAAAAACCCTGTCTTTTTTTTTTTTTTTTTTTTTAAGATTTATTTGTTTATTATATGTAAGTACACTGTAGCTGTCTTCAGACACTCCAGAAGAGGGCGTCAGATCTTGTTACGGATGGTTNTGAGCCACCATGTGGTTGCTGGGATTTGAACTCCAGACCTTCGGAAAAGTAGTCGGGTGCTCTTACCCACTGAGCCATCTCACCAGCCCCGAGAAACCCTGTCTTAAAAAAAAAAAAATTAAAATTAAAATCAGAACCCAGAGTGTGTGTTTTATCTAGTCTCATGGGGAAACTGAGGCACCTATTCAGAGAAAGCCTGGCCAGTGTGTTACAAATATCTCTGGTGGGGGATAGGATGCAGTGTTAGGGGCGTCTTGTTCTCTCCCACCACCAGGCAGCTGAAATCTTCCTGCCTCTCTCTGTGGGGAATTTAAGAAGAGTTTGATCTCTGTGAGGCAGGGGCAGCTGGGAGGACCAAGGGGGGGATGGCTAAAAGGAAGAATAAATCAGGGCAGCTGTGTTGACATCACAGACGTGAGACCTGAGGTGTAGCAGCTGTTGAAGCAATTGGTTGGAGGGACCTGTGACCCTGGAGAGAAGCAGGGGTTGGGAGGGATTATCTGGGGGTCCTGTGGGCTGGGACAGCTGAGGGTAGGGACAGCTGAGTTGGTAGCTTCTTTCTAAGAATAGCCACACTGGGTGCTCCAAACCCTGGAACCCCTTTTTGTTCTTTATGCAAAGGGACGGGTAGAGTGGGGTCCTTGATGATGGGGTTGGAGTCACAGCCCACAGCTACCCAGACATGCCAGGCACACTGTACAGAATTGTTTTATATTCGTTTGTCTATTATGGGAGGGGTGGCGTTCATTCTGTGGCACACATCTGGAGGTCCCTGGAGATCAGAGGACAGCCTGTGGAAGTTGGTTCTTTCCAACATGTGTGTCCCAGGGGTTGAATTCAGGTCGTTCGGCCCCTTTACCCATCGACCACCTACCTCATCAGACCATTGTTTGGTTTTTGATGTCCTGAGGGTGGAACCCAATCTTCATACAGTGTTCTACCCTGTCAGCCACATGCCACCCCACTAGTGTCAGAGACTCGAACATTGGACACCCCAGGGTGGGTGCCAGAAGAATACGGAAAGACTTTGGGTTGCCCACTCTCTGGAGGGAATAAACCCTTCACAGGTCAAACTGCTGAGCATGGCTGCCTCAGTTTCCCTAATAAGATAACTATCACCGACACCCCCAGCTCTGGCTGTCTATGCCCTAGTTCCCAGGCTAGCCCTAACTCCTACCTCTTAACTTATCCACAGGGTCTCCCCTGCACAAACAGGCATCGGGCCCCTCCTCGGCTGGAGCCGCCACCACCGTCTCCGAGAAGCCAGGTCCAAAGGCGGCTGAAGTGGGTGATGACTTCCTGGGAGACTTTGTGGTGGGCGAGAGGGTGTGGGTGAATGGCGTGAAGCCAGGCGTGGTGCAGTACCTGGGTGAGACACAGTTTGCGCCAGGCCAGTGGGCCGGCGTGGTCTTGGACGACCCGGTGGGCAAGAACGATGGAGCTGTGGGTGGCGTGCGCTACTTCGAGTGCCCGGCTCTACAGGGCATCTTCACGCGGCCCTCCAAGCTGACCCGCCAGCCCACGGCTGAGGGCTCGGGCAGTGATACGCACTCGGTGGAATCCCTCACGGCCCAGAACCTGTCCCTGCATTCTGGCACGGCCACGCCCCCACTCACCGGCCGAGTCATCCCTCTGCGAGAGAGTGTTCTTAACAGCTCCGTGAAGCCGGGCAATGAGTCTGGTTCCAACCTCTCCGACAGTGGTTCTGTGAAGCGTGGTGACAAGGACCTCCATCTGGGAGACCGTGTGCTGGTAAGTGTGGGTAGTACCTGGCCGGGTACCCCAACTCTCTTTACCCCTCATTCCCTCGTGAATAAGCTGGACCCCAGGGACTGAGCAGAGAAGAGACTAAAAGGGACCTTGAGCAACATCCAGACTGAGGCCACATTACTCATTGGTACCACATAGAATAATGGTGGAGAGGACGCAGGCTCTGAAGCCCGTTGCTGTATGGTCCTGGGCATGCGTATTAATCTTTCTGGGTCTCAGTTCCCATCTTCCGTCAGCTTTTTCGTGGTTATGATAATACCTGAGATGAAAAGAACTTACGGGAGTTAAGATGGGTTTAAGCACGACATAAGAGAGGGTCCAGTTCAAAGTTGACCGGCTCCAGTGATTTGGGCCAGAAGTCATCAGTAAACAACAGGGCCGAAGGGCCTGGGGGGAGAAAGATGGTACCCTTGAGGTTGCCAGAAAGAGAGGGAGGGGGAGATGACGGGAGCAGAGCACTGGCTGAGTGCGCAGCTTAGGGATGAGAAGTTGACACACCCACAGTGACTACTTCCTCCGACCAGGCCCCGCCTCCAAACAGCGAATCCAGCTCTGAACTCATCGGTGGGCTAACATGGAGTCCGTTCCTTCCTTATCTAATCTCTCAGTAGTGCCCCAGCTGGGGACTGAGCCTTTAACCAAGCTTCTTTCGGGGAAGGAGGTGGTATTTAAGTTTAGCCATTCTTTCTTTTTAGACCCGGTGTCACTGTGTAACCCTGGCTGGCCCGGGACTTGCTATGGCACACCAGCATCTGGTCTCGCTCAGACACCGTGCCTAACAGAAACACTGTTTTATAAAATGGCAATTTTGGACTGGGGCTATAGCTCAGTGGTTAGGAGTGTTCCCCTGGTGTGCACAAATCCCAGGGTTTGAGCCCCAGCACCCCATAAGCCAACATGCCTGTCATCTCAGCTCTCGGGAGGTGGAGGCAGGAGGATGGAAGTTCTAGGTGAACCTTAGGCTGAGACTGGAGGACAAACTGAGTACTTCTGTCCTCCAGGTCAAAGCTCTGATTTCTCTTCAGCCTCTTCCTACTCTACTCTCCTGAGGCCAGTGGCTAACATTGCAGTCTCCATGGTAGAGGCGTCCAGAACCTTCCATGGGGAAGATGGTCAGTCATCTGCATAATAGGAGAAGGCACTTCAAACTACCAGTGAATATAGAACCATGAATATTCATATCACTACAGAAATTCCTGTGGAGACAGATATGCACACATGAATATTCATGCATACATATTCGTGTTCATACATGAATATTCATGTTGCATGGCTATTCATCAGGGCAGAAAGGCTCTGGGGGAGTAAAAAATATGATTCCTGAATAAGAAACTGTCCAGACATGTTAGAAAATTAAGAGAAGCTAGGAGCAGCGAGGCATGGACGGTGAGTCTGAGGTCAGCCTAAGCTACAAAGTGAGCCAACCTGGGCTACAGAACAAGATCCTGTCTCTGAACAGCAGCAAAGCGTTGAGGCAGTATCTCAGTAGGTAAGTACAAGGACCTCAGATTAACCCCCAGAGCCAAGGGGGGAAGTGCAGGCTGTGGGGGTGCATGCTTGCAATCCCAACACTGGGGAGGCGGAGACCGGAGAATCCCTGGGGCTTGCTAACCAACAGCTTAGTTAAATCTCTCTCCAGGTTCAGAGAGAGAGAGAGACCCTGTCTCAAGACCTAAGGCAGTGGAGACTTGACATTGGCCTCTGGCCCATATGCACATGTGCATGTCACAGGAACATAGGCACACACAGAGATTTTGTATAGACGGGGGGGGGGGTGTTGGGGTGGGGAGGGAATGCGTATGTGTATATATGTGAAGTGATATCATTTGCTGTGCTGTGTATCTGAGGATAGCCTTGAACTCCCGATCCTCCTGCCTCTACCTCCTCAGTGCTGGGGTTGGATTCCAGGGCCCCTTGCATGCTAGCCAAGGGCTCTGCCAACCGAGCTGCATCCCAAGCCCGCTGTTTGTATTTTATCATGAAGACTTGAGGGGTCTTCAAAGTCATTCTAATCAAAAACCCCAAAATCAAAACCAGCAACAACAAAGATAGATGTATCTAGGGAGACAATAGTTGCCCTGGTTTGAACAGCACATCGACGTGGGGACCCTGTTCGCACAATCACACTGAGCCCCATTTGTAAGTACACCTCCTGTCAGTCTTAAGAAAATGAGGATCGGGGCTGGAGAGATGGCTCGGTGGTTAAGAGCAGTGACTGCTCTTCCGGAGGTCCTGAGTTCAATTCCCAGCAACCACATGGTGGCTCATAACCATCTGTAATGGGATCTGATGCCCTCTTCTGGTGTGTCTGAAGACAGCTACAGTGTGCTCATAAATAATAAATAAACAAAACTTAAAAAAAAAGAAAATGAAAATGAGGATCACTGGAGTATGAGCCATTCTTATGTGTCAGTTAAAAATACCCCAAAAGGTTTAAAACAGAAGTTACAGCAGACAGCCTGCTATTTAGAGATGGGCGTGATTACGGAGTCATTCTACTGAAAGAGGAAATGGTGTTTCTGGGGAGAGGAAGAAGAGAAACTTCTGGGCGTTGGAAGGTATAGTGTAGCAGTTCTTAACCCATGGGTCAGGTAAGACCATCAGAAAACATGGATACTTACATTATGATTCATAACAGTAGCAAAATTATAGTGACAGTAGCAGTGAGAATAATTTTATGGTTGCAGGTCACCACTGCATGGAGGACTGTATTGAAGGGTTGCATCATTGGAAGGGTTGAATGGTATACTGGCTGGGTTTCTTTTGGTTTGTTTTTGTACTGGTCAGTTTTAACTGCCTCAGTCTAGAATCAGCTGGGAAGGGAGTCTCAAATGAGGAATGATCCAGGTCACACTAGCATGTGGACATGTCTGGGAAGCGGGTTGTCTTGGTTGTTAGTTGATATCGGAAGACCCAGCCAACTGTGGGTGGTGCCATTCCCCAGGCAGGGGATACTGAACTGTATCAGAACAGAGAAAGTTAACTGAGTATAAGAAGCAAGCAAAAGATGTGTGCGTTTGTTCACTCCCTTCTCTTGACTGTGGATGGGATGTTTCAGTTTCCTGCCTTCACTTGCCCACAGTTGCCCACACTTGTCCAGACTATCACCTGGAATTGTGAGCTAAATAATCCCTCTTTCCCCCTCAGTTGCTTTCTCACAAAGTGTTTCATCGCAACAATAGAAAGAAAATTAGACCAGATAGACCTGGTTTTGCAAATACTAGGGCTTCTAATTTATATGTATGTATAGCTTGAAGTTTTACAGGTGGTTATGAGCCCCCATGAGGGTTCTTGGAACTGTACACAAATCTTCAGATCCTACTCTCCAGTCTCTAAGGATCCACTTTATTGTTGAGTAAAGGCGCACGCCTTTAACTCCAGCAGATGGGAGGCAGAGGCAAGTGGATCTCTGTGAGTTTAAGACCAGTCTGGCCTACATAGTAAGTTCCAAGCTATCCGGGACTGTGTAGTAAGACCCTGTCCTAAAACAAAACAAAACAAAACAAAACAACAAAAACCCTTTTATTTATTCTTCGACAGTTTCGTGCATGTATGCAATGTATCTAGGTCATATCGATCCCGCCACCCACTCCTCCCGACCCCTCCCCAGCAGTTTCTTCTCCTGTCCTCATGCCCTCTTTATACCTATGATCCGCTGAATCCAGTTAGTGCAGCTTGCATGCTCATAGAAATGGAGCCGTGGGCAACTGACCAGCAGCCACATCCTGGAGGGAAACTGAGCCTTCTTTTTCCCAGAGGCCAGGAATAGCTCCTCAGCTGGGCTCGGGAGTCTCTCCCCTATTTTATTAATTAATTATTATTATTATTATGTATAGGTATATATTTATGTGTGTACATATGTTTGTATTGTGTATATATGTATACATATATGTGTGTATGTATTTGTATGTTGGTATGTTGGTATGTGCCTATATGTGTGTGTATATGTGTGTATGTATGTTTGTGGGGGAGGGCATTAATGCCACATCATAGGTCTGAAGTCAGACCACTACTTTGGAAGTCAGTTTTCTCTCTCTACTAAGGGTTCCAGGAATTGAATTCTGGTTGCCAGGGTTACCAGGTGTTAACCTGCTGAGCCATCTCACCAGCCCTCCCTACTTTTAATTTTTATAAGGTGTTGAAATGGAGCCTAGGATCTCATGCATGCTAGACAAGCTCTTTACCACCAGGTCATGGCCCCAGCCCCTCCCTGGGAGATTCTAGGCAGGGGCTCTACCACTGAGCCACGCCCCCAGCCCCTCCCTGGGGGATTCTAGGCAGGGGCTCTACCACTGAGCCACGCCCCCCAGCCCCTCCCTGGGGGATTCTAGGGTTTACTTCTAAGCCCCAGCCCTGAAAACTGCTTTTGTATTTTTACTGAGGAGGCTCTAGCATCATGCAGATGCTGCATCCATACAGTACTTAATTACCACAAAATTCCTTTGGTAAATGAAGGTGCTGAGATTTGGAGAGGTTCCGTAACTTGATCAAGCTCATGCAACTTACAGCACAGTTTGTGATCAGGTCTGTGCGTCTATCCAAACCTGTGCCCTTCCCTGTAGCAGCCAGGTGACCTGTTAGAACCCGGGTCCCTCCCAGCCGTCCGTGGGTATCTCCTCTTTCTCATCTGCCCTCTGCCAGGCTCAACCTGTGTCCCCTGCATCCTCTGGACCTGCCTCTCTCCATGTGCCAACAGGTCGGTGGGACAAAGACCGGTGTGGTACGATATGTTGGGGAGACCGACTTTGCCAAAGGCGAATGGTGTGGTGTGGAGCTGGACGAGCCCCTTGGGAAGAACGATGGGGCGGTGGCAGGAACCAGGTACGAGAGGCTCTCCAGAGGATCGTTAGAGGGGGCGAGGAGAGGGTGGTAGAGAAACCCTGGGCACGCCATACCAGACACCATGACGCCCATATTCTCCCTCCTCACAGCCTGCCAGGCTAGGCAGAGGGAACAATCATCCCATTTGACAAGAGAACTAAGGGCAGAGGTCATTGTCACAAGCAAGCACCGAGAGTCCCTCTGTTCTGTGTTCCCTTTGCCACATAGTGCAGGGCTGAGTTAGGTGGAAGCCTTGGTCCCTACTCACCTTGTGTTTCCCAAGGGATGCAGAAGAGCTGCGGGTGTCCTGCACTCTCATGCTCTGCCCCCTCCTCTTATTCTGAAATAGCCTTGGGTAGCTCCAGGCTGGCTTCTAAATCGCTATGTAGCAGAAGCTGGCCTTGAACTCCTTATCCTCTTAGCACCGTGCCCCTCTCCTTCTGGGTTTTTCTCTCTGTGCAAGGTGTACTTAGATAGGCCAGGGTACTTGAGATAGTTTGTAGGTTTTTGTAGCATTGCAGCCCGGGAGGCCCCACCTTCATTTTGCTGCTATATTTGGTGATGGACAGCAAGTTTTGTACCAGTGTTTCCAGAGGTGTTCACAACTGTAAACCTTTGTCAGTACCATCTGGCTAATCCTCTGCCTCCATCTCTCAAGTGCTGGTATAGGTGTGTACCATCATTCCTGGTGCTTCCATCTGGGAGACTTTCACCTTAGGATGTGGCTGGCAGGACCTGGGAGACACTTGTACCTTTTGGGCTCTGAGATGGATTAGGACACAGGGGAGACTCCAAGTAATGATGGTGTCACTGTGGTTCTCTTACACTCCCCAGGTACTTCCAGTGCCCACCCAAGTTCGGTCTCTTTGCACCAATCCACAAGGTCATCCGAATCGGCTTCCCATCCACCAGTCCAGCCAAGGCCAAGAAGACCAAGCGCATGGCCATGGGTGTCTCCGCCTTAACCCACAGCCCCAGCAGCTCTTCCATCAGCTCTGTCAGCTCCGTGGCCTCCTCTGTTGGTGGCCGGCCCAGCCGTAGTGGCCTGGTAAGGATAGAACTGGGGAGTTGAGGAACTCTGATATAGGGGTGAAGGTAGGATGGAGCCTCCTATTCTGTGTCCAGCTTGCTCTGATCCCAGGCCCCCCTTGGTCGGGGTTGGGGGATGGTGGAGTATGATCTCTTCATAGGAAAAATTGATCCATTTATATTTTTTGTTATTTATATGACTGATTCCTTGGTTACCTTCCTTGGGTAAATAGTGTGGGGTAGATACAGAATTCCAGGGGGCTGTCACATGGATCTTAGGTAAGGGGAGAAGAGGGGGCCATCTGGGTTTGGCAGAGGGACTTCGGTATAGCTTGGTCTGTGGTCCCTGTTGAAGTCTGACTCTCAGCCATCATGTTGCCTTTGAGAGTGAATCAGCCATGAATTTAGGGCATCCTGGGCACTGACAGAGAAGGACAAGGCTTCTCATTCTGTGTTAGGCCAGAGGGAGCAAGCTGAGCTTCAATATAAGACAACACAACACAATATCTTGAGTCTCGCCCATACCCACTCTCTGCAGCTCACAGAGACCTCTTCACGCTATGCTCGGAAGATCTCAGGCACCACAGCTCTGCAGGAGGCCCTGAAGGAGAAACAGCAGCACATCGAACAGCTACTGGCTGAGCGTGACCTGGAGAGAGCCGAAGTAGCCAAGGCTACCAGCCACATCTGTGAGGTGGAGAAGGAAATCGCCCTGCTGAAGGCACAGCATGAGCAGGTGAGTGGCTGGCAGGCTCCGGGCTGCATAGAGTACCTCTTCCCACGGGGCTCATGAAAGCTGGAACCCTCAGGCACACTGCACCAACCTACAGCCAGCTCAGCAGCCTAGAAAGTGTCTCTGTTAGTGAACTCAGTTGATTTGGGCCTCTACCAGGCAGCTTGTCCTGCCTGAGAGCATTCGCCTGCTTATAGATGCTCAGGAGGAAGAGTCAGAGTGAGCCTTGTCAATTTCTAGGACTTCCTGAAACTATTGAGTTGTTTATTTCCTGAGTTTTAACAAGCTTCTCTACAAGATGGACTATTGTACTTACCTTTAGAACATGCTGCATTTTAACAGACTTCTCTCCAAGATAGGATTCCTTTGAGGGACCCTATCTTTTAGGGTTTTACTGCTATGAACAGATACCATGACCAAAGCAACTCTTTTTTTTTTTTTTAAAGATTTATTTATTAATATATATAAGTACACTTTAGCTGTCTTTAGACACACCAGAAGAGGGCATCACATCTCATTACACATGATCGTGAGCCACCATGTGGTTGGTGGGGTTTGAACTCAGGACCTTTGAAAGAGTAGTCAGTTCTCTTACCCACTGAGCCATCTCTCCAGCCCAAGGCAACTCTTATAAAGGCAACATTTAATTGGGGCTACCTTACAGGTTCAAAGGTTCAGTCCATTATCATCAAGGCAGGAACATGGCAGTGCCCAGGCTGGCATGGTGCAGGAGGAGCTGAAAGTTCTACATCTTTATCTGAAGGCTGCTAGCAGAATACTGGCTTCCGGGCAGCAAGACTGAGGGTCTTGAAGGCCACACCCACAGTGACACACCTATTCCCAACAAGGCTGCACCTCCAAGTAGTGCCACTCCCTGGGCCAAGCATATATAAGCCACCACAGACCCTTCTCGGTGGGAAGCCTATAGCTGCTTCTTAGCCCTTTGGCCAAGATCAAGTTAGGAACAGGCCTTTAAACCTGTGCTTCCTTGATTTTTATATTTCAGCACCAGCATTTTCTAGGTCAGAAACTGACTTCTGCTTTTTGTTTGTTTGTTTGGTTGGTTTTGTTGGTTTGGGTTCTGTTTTGTTTTGTTTTGTTTTGTTAGACAGAGTCTCACTTTGTAGCCTAGGCTGGCCTGTTGTCCGGGCTAGCCTTAAACTCTTTCATTCTTGTCTCTTCCTAAGGGCTGGGATTACAGGTGTGAGCCACTATACCTGGCTGACTTTTTTGTCCCTGTCTCCCTTTTTATGTTTTTGTTTTCCGAGACAGGCTTTCTCTGTGTAACCCTAACTGTTCTGGAACCTCGCTCTGTAGACCAGGCTAGACTCAGAGATCCACCCGCCTCTGCCTCCAGAGTGCCAGGCTTAAACACGTGCACCACCACTGCCTATGAATTTTTTTCTTTTTCTAAAAAAATTCCAGTGCCTTTTAATGTATTTTTTTTTCCCCCTGGGAGAGGATCATATGTGCCACAGTGTGGATGTGAAGGTCTGAGATAGCTTGGCACATCGGTTCTGTCCGTCCATCATGTGGACCCCGGGGATTAAACTCTGGCTGTCGGACTTGGCCCCTGTCCCCCTGCACGGTTTCTCTCTTTTCAGTAATAGTTGAGGTAGTGGGACTGAGGGCAGTGTATGTCAGTGGCAGATCACTTGTCTCGTGTGTACAGGGCCTTAGATTCAGCCCCCAGCATCCCGAAATCAATCAATCAATCAATCAATCAATCAATCAAATTACATTTTGTTGGAATTCACTGCATTGTGCAGATTCCTAACAGAAATCATCACCTCTGGCCGGGTGTGGTGGCTCACGCCTTTAATCCCAGCACTCGGGAGGCAGAGGCAGGTGGATTTCTGAGTTCGAGGCCAGCCTGGTCTACAGAGTGAGTTCCAGGACAGCCAGGGCTATACAGAGAAACCCTGTCTCGAAAAACCAAAAAAAAAAAAAAAAAGAAATCGTCACCTCTGGCTTAGGACTGCTCATGTGTTAGATAATGCTTTGGAGCACACGTAGCTGTGAGATATATTTCAGAGAGAGGCCTTTTACCCCAAGCCTAGAGTTTGTCTTATGGGGCACTGATCTCGTCTGCCTTTTTTTTCTGATATTTGTATGAATGTCTTTTTGCAATAATGGAGATCCAACCTCTGGGCCCGTGCGTGCTAGGCCTGCGCTCCACCATGGAGCCAAATTTCCCAGCCTCCTACCCTTTTTTTTTTCTTTTTTCTTTTTTGGTTTTTTGAGACAGGGTTTCTCTGTGTAGCCCTGGCTGTCCTGGAACTCACTCTATAGACCAGGCTGGCCTCGAACTCAGAAATCCACCTGCCTCTGCCTCCCGAGTGCTGGGATTAAAGGCGTGCGCCACCACTGCCCGGCTTCCCTTTTTATTTCTTTCTTGAAACAAGAGTCTTACTGTGTAGCACAGGCTAGCCAAACTCAAGAGCTTTCCTGCCCCCAGCCCCACCCCCTCTGTTTGGGTGCTAAGATTACAGGGCTGTGCCACTATACCTGGCTTAATGCTTGTTTCTTGTATGAAATTCTGTTCTGTTCCCTGCGCCCATTTGTGAGCTAGCTTATCCTTCCCTGGGTACTGGAATTAATTAATACAAGACAACATGGCTGAGAATATAGCACAGTGGTAGAGCAAGTACATAGAATCCTCCATTGAGGGGGCTGGGGGCGTGGCTCAGCAGTAGAGCTTGTGCATTGAATCCTCCAGTGAGGAGCTGGGGGCGTGGTTCAGCGGTTGAGCACGTGCATAGAATCCTCCAGTGAGGAGCTGGGGGCGTGGTTCAGCGGTAGAGCAGGTGCATAGAATCCTCCAGTGAGAAGCTGGGGGTGTGGCTTAATGCACCTGCCAAAGGTACAGGGCTCTGGGTTTGGTCCCTAGCATTAAAACAAAACAAAGCAGTTATCATAAAGCCAAGCTTATGTCCACGCGCAGAGGAGCCTAGGCTCCCCTTCCCCAGTGGACTCTCTCTATTCTTCCCTCCTGAGTCCCCTCTCTTCGTGTCAGGATCACTATCCCTGCCTGGTGGCCATCAGGGACCAGGGAACTAGGACTCCTCTTCCTCTTCTGCTTCTGTCCTGTCCCCAAGAGAGCCTGCAATTGACTTGCCCCATGTCCTGGCCTTGCTCTGGGTCAGTATGTTGCAGAAGCGGAGGAGAAGCTGCAGCGGGCACGGTTGCTGGTGGAAAACGTGAGGAAAGAGAAGGTGGATCTGTCCAATCAGCTGGAGGAGGAGAGGAGGTACGTGCCGGGCCTCTGCTGGGCCAGCGAAAGAGTGCATGGCAGCTTAGACAGAACTGTCTGTAATCCCAGCACTTGGAACTGAAGCAGGGAGATCAGCAGTTCCTGCCTAGCCTGGGCTACGTACCGAGTTCAATTTCAGCCTGGGCAACCTAGCACAAACAACAGCCTTCAGATAAAAAATAAACAAACAAAAATGGGGCTGGGCAGCCGGGCGTGGTGGCGCACGCCTTTAATCCCAGCACTCGGGAGGCAGAGGCAGGTGGATTTCTGAGTTCGAGGCCAGCCTGGTCTACAAAGTGAGTTCCAGGACAGCCAGGGCTATTCAGAGAAACCCTGTCTCAAAAAAAAAAAAAAAAAAAAATGGGGCTGGGGCTATAGCTCAGTTGGTAGAGTGTTTGCCTAGGACACATGAAGCTCTGGGTTCGAGTCCCAGCGCTACATAAACTGGGAGTGGTGTTATCTCAACATTCAGAAAGGAGAAGCAGGAAGATTGCGAGTTCTGGGTCATCATCAGCTACATAATGAATTTGAGAGCAGCCTGGGCTACATGAGACCTTGTCTGGGAGGGAGGGAGGGACAGACAGACAGATGGACAGACAGATTCTATTTATTTATTTATTTATTTTTACAGCAAGGGCTTGGGCCACGTATGATGACTAATGTTTATAAGCCCGGCACTAAAAAGACCAAGGCAGGAGAACCGCTCACAGTTTGAAAATAGCTAGCCTGGTGTACATAGCAGGTTTTGTGCCAGGCAGATCTACGTAGCAAGTTGTTATTTAATCCCTACCCCTCTAAAGCTCTATAGCTTAGTGCTAGGGTGTCTGTTGAGCTTGAGCAGGGCCGAACTTAATCCCTGGGCAGCAATTGTAGCCTTGGGTTCTTTTTTTTTTTAAAGTTAATATTTGTGTGTGGGGGTGTGTGGGGGGTGTAGAGGGGAGGGGGAGGTATCACAGGCTATGGTCCAGGTAGTCCATCAATGTCTGTCTCATTACAAAAAGTCCAGAAATCTGGTGGTGGTTCAGGCCATGAGCCTGGATGTCGTGGCAGTCCCCGTCTGGTGGTGCAGTTCCAAAGGACTCCTGGAGAGCTGCTGGCCTTCAGTCTGTGCTGGGACCCTGAGGAAGTAGGTCCTAAGTCAGGTGAAGGATGTAGCAGCAGTGGGGTAGATGAACTTGCCAGCAAGAGTGAGGACAAGCAACAGGCAAAACCCAAAAGCGTCCTCCTTCCGTGTCCTTCGACATGGGCTGCCACCAAAAGATGTGGCCCAGAAATCGGCTTGGTCCTCCCGTGTCAGTGATCTAGAAAAGAGAACTTCTCACAGGCATGCCCAGTGGCCTGGGTCTAGTTGTTCCAGGTAAAGTCATGTTGACCACTGAGTTTAGCCATCACACCTGGCAAGTACTTCACTGAAGAAATTTTCTCTCGGTCTCCAGTTTTCTTTCTGTTTACCCAAGAGACAGGGCCTTCTTATGCACTTCCCCAGGGATGGATTAGAAATTCCCACACTCCTGATTTCCTAGAAAAACCCTTAACCAAGGTCAGGGACGGGAGCCCACTGATGCAGACTCGGAGACCCCTGGAAAGATGCAGACATGGTTGTCCCTCAGCCCCTACCAGAGACATAGGCCCAGGTTCCTGGGTCTCCTGCTGGAATACTCAGCAGTCCTTCATCTCTATCCCAAAAGATGCTGATTTCTGTATGGTCCTTCCTCCCTTCCCCCATGCTGGCAGCAGCCCCCAGTCTTCACACCCCCATTTGCATCTGTTTGGGGCAGTTGGCCAAGTCCTGCAGTTACTGTCTCACTGAGGGAAATGAGGGTTATTTATATCTGCTTGAGATGGTAGCCCTGGCCCACACATCTGGTTCCCATGGTAATGTATCTCATGCCAGAAAACACAAACAAGTCTTTTAAGGCATCATGAGGTGGGAGACAGCTCAATGGCAAAGTGCCCACTGTGCAGGGGCCTGGGTTCGGCTCCCTGACAATACGGCAGGCATGGTCACACAGGTCTGGAACCCCCAGCACAGGGTGAGCCAAGTCCTGCTCATCCCCAGAGCTCCCTGGCTAGACAGTCTATCCAGTTAGGACCACCAGGTTCAGTGAGACATCCTGCCTCAAAAGGGGAGCCCCAGGCATGGTGGCATAAACCTTTTACCCCAGCACCGGGGAAGCAGAAGCAGGTGGGTCTCTGTTCACTCAGGGCCAGTCTAGTCTACACAGAGTTCCAGGCTAGGCAGGATTATATAATGAGACCTTGTCCCCATCCCCACCCCCCCAAACCAAACTAAACCAACACTAACAAGATCCTAGCATAGCCCGGCGTGGTGGTGCATGCCTTTAATCCCAGCACTCGGGAGGCAGAGGCAGGNGGATTTCTGAGTTTGAGGCCAGCCTGGTCTACAGAGTGAGTTCCAGGACAGCCAGGGCTACACAGAGAAACCCTGTCTTGAAAAACAAACAAAGAAACAAAACAAACAAACAAAAAAGAGCCTACCATAACAAAAAGAAGAGGGGGTGTAATAGAGGAAGAAGTCATCCTGATGTAGTTCTGGGGGATGGCTCTGGGTTAAGAATGCTTTTTCCACAAACATGAGGACTTGTGTTCAAATCCCCAGCACCCATGTAGAGCTGGGTATGGCCACATGCCGGTAATCCTGATGTTGGATGGCTGGGGCAGAGTCAGGAGGGTCGTTAGGACACCCTGGCCTCCAGTCTAGCCTCAGGTTCATCAAGATATCCTGTCTCAAGGGACTAAGGCAGAGTGATAATGTAAGACACTCAGCCGGACATGGTGGTGCACGCCTTTAATCCCAGCACTTGGGAGGCAGAGGCTGGCAGATTTCTGAGTTCAAGGCCAGCCTGGTCTACAGAGTGAGTTCCAGGACAGCCAAGACTACACAGAGAAACCCTGTCTCGAAAAACCAAAATTAAATTAAATTAAATTAAATTAAATTAAAAAGTAAGACATTCAGTGTTTTCTTCTAGTTTCTATGCAAATGTATGTGCACGTGTGCACGTGCATACACACACACCACCAAACTAGCCTGCCCCATGCACACTCACATGCATATATACACATATAAATACACAAACACACCATCAAACTGTGGCCTCCTGCACTCACACATTCATACATACATTGCATGCAAGCTCAAACATTGTTTTGTTTTTTGTTTTTTTGTTTGTTTGTTTTTGAGACAGGGTTTCTCTGTATAGCCCTGGCTGGCCTCAAACTCAGAAATCCTCCTGCCTCTGCCTCTCGAGTGCTGGGATTAAAGGCGTGTGCCACCACTGCCCAGCAACATTTTTTTTTCCAGTTCGAAATAAGGAATCATGGGAGCTGTGTTCACCATGGGCCTGGGCTGGGCACAGGTCCCAGCATTCTGTAGCGTCGCCACTTTAGGACCTCAGTTGCCTCATAGGTATACGTACCATAGGCTGTAGTGAACCCCGTTTGTAAATGGCTGTATGAGGTAGGGCCATGTCCCTGTCCTCTGCTTATTGGCATGTGTCCCCAAAGGGAGTGTGTGACTCCAAACAGAGAGGAGTCTAGGGACCGACTATATCTGTGGGCAGCCCAGGAAATGCATACTGGGACCTCAGCTCTCAACTTTGAGGAGAGAGTGGAGTTGGTGAAGAGGAAGACCAGAGGGCTGACACAGTATACCCACTGAAGAGTCCTTGTCTTGACTTGGTGTTTTGAGGCAAGGTCTTACCATGTAGCTCAGGCTGTCCTTGACCTCCCAGGACTACACACTGCCACACCTGGCTCAGACTATTATCCTGTGTTTTCCATGGACATCCTGAGAGGTAGGAGGCTCATGTTCAGTGCAGTAGGGCTTCCCAAAAGCTCTGCCCCTCCTCAAGTATCTTCATTGTCTGAACCATAAATGGCCTATTACACATCACTTGCCTTTGGGCATATACATCCCTGTGTGTGTGTGTGTGTGTGTGTGTGTGTGTGTGTGTGTGTGTGTGTGCGTGCGCGCGCGCGCGCGCGCGCAATGGGTGGAACCAAGGGACCTCTCATGTTAGGCAGGGGTTCTACCATTGAGCCACACCCCCAGCCCCTCACTGGGGGATTCTAGGCAGGGGCTCTATCTACCACTGAGCTATATCCTTGGCCCCCAAAGCCCATCTCTACCTCTTTTCTTCCCTGCAGGAAGGTGGAGGACCTGCAGTTCCGGGTGGAAGAAGAATCCATCACCAAAGGAGACTTGGAGGTAACGGTGAAGTTCTCCGCTGCTCACTTAGCACTGTGGGCCCAAGCCTTGCCGTGAGAAATGGTCTTGGTGTTCAGGCAGCAAGGCTGCACCTCCTTGGGGAGGCCTGGGTGATTGCAATGGAAATATTGGGAAGAATCAAAAGCCCCCCACCTTGGAGGAGTGGAGGAGAGGCAGGCCTTAGGGCATCTGGTATTAGAAGTGGGCTTGGTTGTGTTCCAGAAATACAGGGGACCCTATGTTGGCAGTTGGAGACAGAGTCAAGAAAGATTGTAGGTCTTTGCCTAACAATATAGGAGCCAGACTCCTGGGATCATAGACCCAGGACTGGCTAGAAGAAGCGGTTAGGATCACAAGAATTCATACGCAACAGAACTAGGGCTCACTGGCTGGGCCTGTATCTCAGTTGGCCGAGCGTTTGCCGAGCACTCAAGAAACCTTGGGTTCCCATTCCTGTACCACATAAACCAGGAGTGGTGGCACAAGCCTGTTACCACAGCACTCGGGAGGTGGAAGAAGGATGGTCTTGAGTTCAAGGTCATCCTCAGCTGTAGAGCAAATTTAGGGCTAGCCTGGGCTACATGAATTAAAAAAAAAGAGAGAGAGAGAAAAAAAAAGAAAAGGCCAGAGCTCAGAAAGTCAAAGACTACCCCCAGTGGTACAACCAACTAGCAAGTGTACACACTAGAAACGGCGATTGTTGGGTCCCGCCCCACCCAGCCTGTATCCTCTCACCATTCTGCTCCTGTATACATGCTATGGATACAGTGGGATTATTCCTAGTTCATAAACACACTGTGCTGACTTAGGGCCCAGAGGGCCTCAGGCCCACTGAGGGGGCATCTAGCCCTGCCCCCTGAGGCCTGCAGAGACCTCTGAGGTCAGAAGGCCACCCATGGCCACCTTTCCTGTTGTGTCTCTTGAAGCTCCCTGGGCAGGGAAAAGGGAAGAGCTCTCTGGAATGACCACGTGAGACAGGGAGCTAAGCTCTTCCTGATGTGTCCTCAGACCCGTCTGGCCTCTGGGAGCCACTTCCCTTCAGCACACCTCAGCTTCCTCCTCTGTAGAGTGAAGCAGTCTTGGTCCTTTACAGGCTCTCGGGCCCTAGTGTCCATCTAGACCCAGTCAGTGGTCTGCATTTGTGACTGTTTCCCAAGTTCCTGAGGGACCTTAGAAACCACAGCCAGAGGTCATTTCTGGGTTCAACTCCAGTTGATCTGGGCCTGGTGGCACCCTAGCTTTCAAGTATAGCTGGAGCAAGACGATTCCGAGCTCAAGGCCAGCCTGGGCTACGTACCAAGTCTAAGTCAACCCGTACTTTTTAAAAAAAATTATTATTATTTATTTATTATTAGTTATACGAGTACACTGTAGCTGACTTCTGACACACACCAGAAGAGTGTGTATCAGATCCCATGACAGATGGTTGTGAGCCACCATATGGTTGCTGGGAATTGAACTCAGGACCTCTGGAACAGCAATCAGTGCTCTTAACCTCCGAGCCATTTCTCCAGCCCCAACCCGCACTTCTTAGCCAGACCCTATCTGGAAGGGAAGTGAGAAGGGGTTGGAGATGGAGCTCAGCCGGTAGAATGCCTGCTTAGCATGCGTGACGCTCTGGGTTCAGGTCGCAGCATGGTAGTGCACGCCAGTAACCCCACCGTAGGGAGGTGGAGGCCGGAGGCTCGAAATTGAGGTCCTCCTTGGCTACATGGCAAATTCAAGGCTAGTCCGGTTAGCTGACAATGAAAGCTGGACATGGGGCGCATACCTGTAACCCCAGACCTCAGGAGACAGAAGCAGGAGGATCAGGAGTTCAAGGCCAGCCTTGGCTATGCAGTGAGTTTGAGGCTAGCCTGGTATAAATGAGACTCCAGAAAGAAAGAAAGGAAGGAAGGAAGGAAGAGGGAAGAAGCTAAGTATCCTTCCCCAGCCTGAAGCCGTTGGGATTTGTGGTTTTGTTACAGACAGAGGGACAGCACAGGTGGTTATGTCTGGCTTATCTGAAGGACAGAATCCCCCTGTAGGAGAGAGATGGGTGGGCTTGTGGGGGGGGGGGCTGCCAGAGCTGAGCCCTCTGCACCTGCTCCCATCAACAGACCTTAGCAATGATCGGTTGTAGGGAAATGCACATATGCACACACACACACACACACACACACACACACACACACACACACACACCCGGCCGGCAGTTCAAGGGACTGGAGTCAGGGTGGTGTCAGGTGCTCACAGACCCTTGGCGACTCCTGGTCAGCCTGTCTGCCTGCCGCCTGTCTGTCTGTGTCTTTTACTACATCTGCTCCTTATTCCAGCCTGCCAGATTGCTACCACCCAAGTTATCCCCCAGAGAGAACCTGATTGGTCCCAGGGCTGCCAATAGGCTGGCAGGCATTGAGGCAAGGGGACAGGGCAGGACAAACAGTGACCCACGGCCAGTTTAGCCAGAAAGACTATCACATCCTGTTTTTGTATTTTTATTTTTCATTCTAAAGACTAAATTGTGACCATGTTCAGAGCAATCCGAATGTGAATTGAGGTAAGGTCAACTTAATCCCCCACCCCACATTTAGTTGTGGTTGCGTTGTTTGATATGACACGGGCTGGCCTAGACCTCAGAATTCTCCTGCCTCAGCCTGTAGGTGCTTGTAGCCACCTTGCCTGTTTTCCCAACCATCTTAAAAGACAAAGCAGGAGGCTATAGGGATGGCTCAGTGGCTAAGAGGACTCAATACATTTCCCAGAACGTGGCATTTGGGTCCCAGATGACTCACAAACTCCTAGATCTTCCAGCTACAAGAATTGTAGTACCCTCTTCTGACCCCCACAGGCACCTGCACACACACCCATGGAAACGTGGACATGCTTGCACACGCACAAATAAAAACAAATCTTTTAAAAAGTGAAAACTGGGACCCAGGAGATTGCTTGCAGCTAAGAGCACTTGCTGCCCTCATAAAAGACCAGAGTTTCGCTCCCAGCACCCTCGGGGCACTTCACAACCGTCTGTAACTCCAGTTTCAGGGGATCGGATTTTTTTCTGGCCTCCAAGGCTCGCTACATGGTTATACATATGTGCAGGAAATACATTTGCACACATAAAATAAAGACATAAATCTAAAAACATATAAGTTAAAAATCAAGGTCTGGGGGATGTGGTAGGCAGCAGAAGACTTACCCAGAAACTCAAACTGGGGGGCCTGGGGACTTGACTCAGCTGATCACATGGCTAGAACTCCCCAGTTAGGGAGCCAGGATGAGGCTCATCAATACAGAACCTGAGTTTGGATTCCTAGCACTCTCATTAAAAAAGGGCACAACACTGAAGACAGCTACAGTGTACTTACATATAATATAATAAATAAAATCTTCTTAAAAAAAGGGGGGGTGCTGGAGAGATGGCTCAGTGGTTAAGAGCACTGACTGCTCTTCTGAAGGTCCTGAGTTCAATTCCCAGCAACCACATGGTGGCTCACAACCATCCGTAAATAGATCCGGCGCCCTCTTCTGGAGTGTCTGAAGACAGATACAGTGTACTTACATATAATAAATAAATCTTTAAAAAAAAAAAAAAAAAGGGCTGGAGAGATGGCTCAGCAGGTAAGAGCACTGACTGCTCTTCNGAAGGTCCTGAGTTCAATTCCCAGCAACCACATGGTGGCTCACAACCATCCGTAAATAGATCCGGCGCCCTCTTCTGGAGTGTCTGAAGACAGNTACAGTGTACTTACATATAATAATAATAATAATAATAATAATAATAATAATAATAATAATAATAATATCTTTTTTAAAAAGGGGGGGCACAACAGCTGGGTGGTGGTGGCACATGCCTTTAATCCCAGCACTCGGGAGGCAGAGGTAGGTGAATTTCTGAGTTCGAGGCCAACCTGGTCTACAGAGTGAGTTCCAGGACAGCCAGGGCTACACAGAGAAGCCCTATCTCAAGAAACAAAAACAGAAATGGGCGTGGCACAGGTCTGACCTTGTTTCTGAGATTGTCCAGTTGCCATAGTTCAGTGGAGCATGATTAAGGTCTGACGTAGACTAGGGTGGTGCACGCCTTTAATCCCAGCACTCGGAGGCAAAGGCAGGTGGGTTTCTCTTTCTCTCTTTCTCTGAGTTCGAGGCCAGCCTGGACTGCAACCTGGTGAGTTCCAGTACAGCCAGAACTACACAGAGAAACTCTGTCTTGAGCGCCCCACCCGGGACCCCTCAAAGCACACACACACACACACACACACACACACACACACACACACACTCACTCAATTACCTGACATCCACCCCTGCTCTCCACATGCATATAAACACGCAAAGTCAAAATTGAAAGCCTAAACCTTATTGTCCCAAACATAACACCTAGTCCCTTGGGGCTGGGTCACCCCATCTTCTACTGTCTTCATGACTAAACTCATCAGTGCTCATAAAAGCGTCCCTCTCGATCTTCCTCTGCTGACTGGCTGCCATTAGGTGCCTGGGCTCCAATCTTTCAGTCTCCGTGGCTGCCACTTCTTGCTGGCATCTGAGTATTAATTAGCCCTGCCATCTAAGCCCTGCCCACTCCTTCAGGACTTGCTGCAGGGTTGTGTGTGTGTGTGTGTGTGTGTGTTGGGGGTGGGGGTGATCGCTTTAACCTGTGTTTCTCTAAGGATGAGCAGCACCCTCCCCCATCTCTGGAGACAAACCTAGTTTCCAGTCTGGTCCCCTAGAGTAACCCAGGGTGCGTGTCCTCTGCGCGTCCCCGCTTACATGCAGGGATTCATCATGAGCCCTCCAAATGCCAGTCCTGTGCCACCCAGAGAATGTCATGCTTTGTTCTCGAATGAAACGGGTGTTGTAAAGAGGGGACAAAAGTGCCCTTGTACTTCCAGAGACCAGGCATCCTCTGCAGAATCTGAGGAGGGGGGGAGGGACGTCGACCAAGCTAGGTTCTGGGAGGGACAATGGGCATTTGCCCAGTTCCCACCCAGGAGGCCTGCCTGAGGAGAATCAAGATGGTGTGTGTTTTGAGTTAGCCAGGCATGGTGGCACATACCTGTCATCCCAGTGCCCTGAGGCAGAAGAATTGCAGGTTCAAGGGCATCCTAGGTTACATACTGAGTTCCAGGCCAACCTGGGCATGGTACGGTCTTCATACTTGGGGAGTGGGGGGGGGGGTGTCAGCCTTAGCAACATAGTGAGTCACTGTCTCGTAAAACTAAACCAAAGTCCGGAGTCAGGATTGCAGGTTCCAAGGCCAGACTGGGATACACGGTGAGTTTTAGGAGAAGCCTTGGCTGTATAGCAAAACTCTGTTTGAAGACCCCCAAAAGAAAACAGATGGAGTAGTGTACACCCTACATCCTAGCACTCAGGAGGTAGAGGCATGTGGATAACATGTGAACTCAAGGCCTATATAGGGCATTCAAGGCCCGCCAGAGCTACCTGGTGACTATGAAAAGAAGAGGGCTTGCGAGATGGCTCAGTGGGTAAAGGAGCTTGCTACCAAACCTGACACCCAGAATCTGACCCCTGGGACCCACATGGTGGAAGGGGAGAACCCACTCCTTCTAACTGCCCTCAAATGCACTGTGGCATGTGCGCAGACACACACACACACACACACACTCTAAATGAATAAATAAAATGCACCTTAAAAAGACTCTTAAATCCCACAAAGGAAGAAACTGGGGTACCCATTGCCACTGCGTTATCAGAGGCTAGCAAGGGGTGGTTCCCAGAGCCTCTGTCTCGAACACACGCCCAGCTAGGCCACAATGATGGGAGGGCACCCAGCCCCCTCACGCACCCAACTTCTGAGACCTCTCTCTCTTCCCCAAGCAATTCCGGCTCATTGATCTGTTTTCAGTCTTGTTCACGGAAGATGACGCCTCCTCTCTCTCTCTCTCTCTCTCTCTCTCTTTTTCCTTTTCACGCCCTTTCTTTCTTTCTCCGGCTTCCTCTTCCCTATATTCCTATCCCCACGTCCCTGCCTTCCCTGTCCACCCTGCCATCCCGTCCCCCCAACCCCCGCCCTGGGTGGAGCAGACCCAGACCCAGCTGGAGCACGCGCGCATTGGGGAGCTGGAGCAGAGCCTGCTATTGGAGAAGGCGCAGGCCGAGCGGCTGCTCAGAGAATTAGCGGATAACAGGGTAAACCGCGCCTGCCACTGTCACCCACCCGGCCGGCCAGCGCCTTGGCCCCTCAGTGCCCCCTTTGCTTTTTAAATCATTTCCTCTGCCATCACAATGGATACTCTCACCATTGCTATTTAGAGGCCCTTCCGTGCTCCCCTCTGGGAGGGAAGCTGAGGTACAGAGTCAAGCTCACGGTGGCCAAGTGATGCTCTTAGGGAAGGGGGGCTTGGTCCTCCGGGATTACTTACTTCCAAGTTCACGGCTCCTTGAGCAGAGGTGTCTCTGTGAGGCCTGCCCTGTGCCTCCCTCCCGTTTCTTGCCAGAAAGAAGCCTTCTTGGAGTAGTCTGCCCCTTACTTGGGTAGACGTGGGCTTCCTTGGCAGGAATGCAGACCCAGAGGGCTCCAGTCTAGAGAATCTTACGATGGCAGCAGAGAGCCAACCTGGAGGACCTGAGGCTCAGGAAGTGGGGCTTTATATGTTGGGTTATTCCCAAAGGTCGAGATGACGTCAGCCTCAGAGTCTGGCCATAGCCATATAGTGTGTTAGGGAGACCCCGAAAAGCTCCATTTGGGAGAGCAATCCAGTCAGTTCTAGGGTGTGACTCTATGTCCCGCTGGCTTGTCCACACCATATATATATAGCTGGCCAGCCCAGCTATAGATCTGCTGGGAGAAATTTGACCAGGCAGCCAACCATTGATCAGGATAAACCACCCTGCAGACAGTTGGAGGCTTGTGGCAAGGCTCAGTTTGTGCATAGTGGCCATGGCACTGTACAGGGCATGTGGGTGTCTGGAGAGGCATGGTTTCATGCGCACAGCGGCCATCACCAGGCGATCATAGGCACTTGTGCCAGAATGCTGTGTGCTGGAAACTCACTAGGTCGTTTAGCGCCCACTAGACAGGCCCCTTGATCTCTAGCTCCACCAGACTGCAAGCCAGAAAAATCTTATTCAGTTGGGCATGGTGGCACATACCTGTAATCCCAGCACTTGGGAGGCTGAGGCAGGAGGATTGCTGAGATAATGCATACACCTCTCTTGAGCAGTGATGTGTTCTAAGCCACCCAAGCAACGAGAACATTTGGTTCACCCCATCATTTGGGGTACATTAGGATCCCTGAAAACAGCCAGTACCCAACTAGGGATAGGTGCCTCCCTATCATCCGACTGCCCCCCCCCCCCATCGTGGCTGACATTGTCCCCATCACTGATCCTTGGTCACTGACTTGTCTCTCTCTCCTGCTAGCTGACCACAGTGGCTGAGAAGTCTCGGGTGCTGCAGCTGGAAGAAGAGCTGAGCCTGCGGCGCGGTGAGATCGAAGAGCTACAACACTGTCTCCTCCAGTCAGGCCCGCCCCCCGCGGACCACCCAGAGGCCGCTGAGACCCTGCGGCTTCGAGAGAGGCTGCTCTCGGCTAGCAAGGAGCACCAGCGAGACAGCACCCTGCTCCAGGACAAGTATGAGCACATGCTAAAGACCTACCAGATGGAGGTGGACAAGCTCCGGGCGGCCAACGAGAAGTATGCTCAGGAGGTGGCAGACCTCAAGGCCAAGGTCCAGCAGGCCACCACGGAGAACATGGGGCTCATGGACAACTGGAAATCCAAGCTGGACTCGCTGGCCTCCGATCACCAGAAATCCCTGGAGGACCTGAAGGCCACGCTGAACTCTGGCCCAGGCGCCCAGCAGAAGGAGATCGGAGAGCTGAAGGCACTGGTGGAGGGCATTAAGATGGAGCACCAGCTGGAATTAGGTAACCTGCAGGCCAAGCACGACTTAGAGACGGCCATGCATGGCAAGGAGAAGGAGGGCCTGCGGCAGAAGCTGCAAGAGGCCCAGGAGGAGCTGGCCGGGCTGCAGCAGCACTGGAGGGAGCAGCTGGAAGAGCAGGCCAGCCAACACCGGCTGGAGCTCCAAAAAGCCCAGGACCAATGTCGGGACGCCCAACTGCGCGCGCAGGAGCTGGAAGGACTGGATGTGGAGTACCGCGGCCAGGCTCAGGCCATCGAGTTCCTCAAAGAGCAGATCTCACTGGCTGAAAAGAAGATGCTGGATTACGAGATGCTGCAGAGGGCCGAAGCCCAGAGCAGGCAGGAGGCCGAGCGGTTGCGGGAAAAGCTTCTGGTGGCTGAGAATAGACTCCAGGCTGTCGAGTCCCTGTGCTCAGCCCAGCACAGCCATGTAGGCTGCCATTCGCTCCTGTGGGGCTCAGGCGGGGAGGGACCGGAAGGGCGTGGTCTCTGTGCTCCAGTTGGGGAGCATTTTCCTTGTGCCCAGAGCTAGCCAAGGGGGGCTCAGAGGAGGAGGAGGAGCTTCGTCTCCCTTCGTCATAGCTTTGGGGAATCATCGGGACCATTGCAGTCTGAGAGGACCCTGCTGGGTCCTTCGTGGGCTTTGAGAGCCATTGAAGGCACCATTTTGTTAGCCCCTGAACTCTGATTGGCTGAGACTTGGCAAATGGCAAGTTCAAGGCCAGCCTCAGTAGCTTAGTGAGATTCTGTTTCAAAGTTGGTATTTAAAAATGAGCTGAGAGTGTGGCTCAGTGGCAGAGCACTAGAATACCTCCCTAGGAGAGGTCCTCCATTCCATCCCCAGCATGACAAAGCAAATACAGGCCATCTGTGGATCAGGCTGCCCAGAACCTGCCTTTGCTCTCTGGTACCCGAGTACCACCCACAAGAAAGGGATGGAAACTGCGCCTCCTAGGTCCTTGTCTCATCAGACACCTATCCGGGGACACGAAGATGTCTCTTAAGTCTCTAGAAAGGTCACAGCCACCATGACCTGTTTTGTCCCAAGTCTAGAAATGCTCAGCTATATGGTCTTTGCCCCCAGATGAGTGTGCCCCGTTGATCCCTGAGGGATGTCAGGGCATGTAGAGAGCCCCGTCCGTTCTAGCAAGCCCAGAAGGATGTTTTGTTTTGTTTTTTTAATATTTATTTATTATTTATATGTAAGTACACTGTAGCTGTCTTCAGACACACCAGTAGAGGGTGTCAGATGTCATTACAGATGGTTGTAAGCCACCATGTGGTTTCTGGGATTTGAACTCAGGACCCTTGGAAGAATAGTCAGTGCTCTTAACCGCTGAGCCATCTCTCCAGCCCCCAGAAGGATGTTTTAACCGGCTCTGCGCTCCATATCGTGCACTGGTCCATTTCGAGGTTTATTGTGTTTAACCATGCACGGATATGCACATGTTGCATACCAATGCCCACGGAGGCCAGGGCTTCCGGTACCCTGGAGCTGGAGTCCCGAGTGGCCGTCAGCCACCTGGCTTGTGTGCTGGGAATTACACTCAAGTGTAATCTGCAAGTGCAGGGCACACTCTTATCTGCTGAACCGTGTCTCCAGCCCCACCCCCCGTAACTCATTTAAAGTACCCTTACGAGGGGCCAGCTAGGAGCTTGACTCTTTAATCCATGCACAGCATCTCTCTGCAGTGTGGTGTTTAGGGGATCAAGCGTCTGTAGCTCCGGGTCTTAGAAGAAAGGACATCTTTCTGCCTTGGGCCTTTCTCTCAGGAAGAAACTTTTAATTTTTCTTTTCTTTTTTTTTTTTTTTTTTTTTTTTTAAATTTTTTTTTTTTTTTTTGTTTGTCTGAGATAGGGTCTTGCGTAGCCCAGGCTGGCCTCAAACTCGCTCCGTAGCCAAGGATAACCCTAAATTCTCGGTCCTCTTGTCTTTAACTCTCAGGTGCTAAGATTACAGATCTGAGTCACCATACTCCACCTTGCTGATACATGTGTGTATGAATGAGTTGAAAGTCAATTTATACATTCTAATGAGTCAATAGGGAAAACGAAAACTTTGTAAGACCTGGGGGCGTGGCTCAGTGGTAGAGCCCCTGCCTAGAATCCCCCAGGGAGGGGCTGGGGGCGTGGCTCAGTGGTAGAGCTTCTGCCTAGAATCCCCTAGGGAGGGGGCTGGGGGTGTGGCTCAGTGGTAGAGCACTTACCGAATATGGAAAAGGTCCTAGGTTTCATCCTCTGCTCATTGCTCCCCAAAGTAGCAGTTCAGAGGCAGCAGGGGAATCCTACAAGGCAGCTGGAAGCCAAGTGGGATCTTCCCTTCTCTCAAGGAGAGGGATTCAAGTGTGTCTGCTCCCCCTGCTGGCATATTGAGTCCCTGCATCCCCAGGGCCCCTTTTCACAGGCCAAGGTGGCCTGAGTAGGGTGGCAGGCGTGTCCTCTTACGGGACTGTTCTTTCAGGTGATCGGGACCAATGACCTTTCTGAGGAGACGATTCGGATGAAGGAGACAGTGGAGGGTGAGTAACCTCGGGTAGGACTCCAGGCTTTGTGGAAAGCTAGCTGAGTGGCCACCTTGGAGCAGAGTCAAGAGGTCTGCCATCCACGACTCAGTGGGAGTCACCTGCTTTGTGCAGTCACCCCTCCAGGAGAGGGTGCCATGGGATCAGGGAAGGAACAGGTATCTCCAAGGTTCAAGAACCACCTTCCTACCTGGAGGTCATGGTACACACCTTTAGTCCCAGCTCCTGGGTGTCAGAGGCAGGCAGATCTCTGAGTTCGAGGCCAGCTTGGTCTCCAGAGTGAGTTTCAGGACACCCATGGCTGCACAGAGGAACCCTGTCTCAAAGTAAAAAAAAAAGAAGCAGCCAAACAGAAACTGTTTTCCATGCACCGTTGGGATGGCTCGCTGCCGAGGTTGACGAGTTGAGTTCCATCTCCGGTGGCACATGGTGGCAGAGGGGACTGGATGTCTGCAAGTCGTCCTCTGACTGTCACCTTCAAGCTGTAGCACACACACATCTACACTGTAAAATTAATGGACTTTGGAAACGTTTAAAGGTAAAGGACTACTTTCCTTTCCTGTCTGGGATATTTATAGAAAGGAAATCCAGAGGTTGTAGGGGTAAAACTGCACATCTCAGGAGCTTCGGACTACAAGGGGTCAATTGCTCTTACCTTGGTGACGATCCCGTCCCTCTAGAAAACAGAGCCTTTATGCCTAGTGCTGGCTTCTACAACTTGTTTGCTGTTTACCTTATTTTTAAAATTTAGATAAAAAATGTTAGAGGATATAAATTACATCATATAAATAAAAGCTAGATATAAGCTGGTGTGGTGGCACATACCTTTAATCTCAGTACCCAGAGGCAGTGGCAGCCAGTCTGGTCTACAGAATGAGTTCCAGGACAGCCAGGGCTACACAGAGGAACCCTGTTTCAGACCTCCTCTTCCCCCAAAATTAGATATAAACTAGCCATGCACATGCTTATAATCCCCATTCTAGGGAGGCTTAGGCAAGACTGCCAGGAGTTCAAGGCTAGCCTGGGCTATATATTGGGACCCTGTCTCAAAAAATAGTCACGTTAAAAAAAAAAATAGTCACGTGAGATAGGATTCTCATAAGATCAAGTTTAATTCAGACTATAACTCAAAATTCTATTTCAAGGGAAGTAGATATAAGTTGGGGGCTGGGGGTGCGGCTTGGTCCAGTGCTTGCCTGGCATGCACGAAACCCTGGCTTCCATCCCCAGCACCACATACAAGTGGACCTGGTGATGCACGTCTGTGATCCTAGCACTCGAGAAGTAGAGGCCGGAGGAACAGAAGTTCAGGGTTATCCTCAGCTGTGTAATATGTTTAAGGCCGTCTGGGATATGGCTTCTTGAGAACCATCAGTATTTTTTTTTTTTTAAACATTGTCCTGATGGGCTTGGAAAGCAATCCAACACAGGATCCTCTTTCTGGTTCTGTGGCCACCATCTTTATTTCACGGTTCCTCCATCCCTTTGCTTGAGGAGGCCAAAGAGGTGGGGATCCGCATTCCCTAAGCCACATACTACTGGGTCCTCCTCCTCTGGGCAGTGACTCAGAAGATGAGAAAGGTCTCTGAGGCTGAGTGTGACCCCCTCTTAGGATTCCAAGAGGAAGGTTCACCTCTTGCCCACACTATTGGTCTTTGGGTGTTCACGGGTCCCCCATCTTTCCTTTCTCTCCTAGGCCTGCAGGACAAGCTAAACAAGAGGGACAAAGAGGTGACAGCCTTGACATCCCAGATGGACATGCTCAGGGCCCAAGTAAGTGGTAAGTCTCCCTCCCTAGGGGCAAAGGTTTGGGGGTTGGTGGAGGTTGGCACTGGGGCTCTGCAGGTCCAGCTAAGCTGGGCGACCTGCTTGAGACCTGTACCTGAGTGGGGAGACACGTACAAGCACTGCCTCTTCCCCAGAGTCAACTGAGGCCATGTCCCTAGATGCCGCCACGTTTTCTCCGTGGCCTTCTTGAGTTGGATTCCTCGTGGGCCTCTTCCGCGCAACCCTTAATCCCCAGGACAGATAGCATCAACTGCAGGAAGCCTGCCATGGCGATGTGGACCTGGAATCCCAGCACTCAGGAGGTAGAGGCAGGAAGATCAAGAAGAGTCGAGGCTATCTTGAAATTTGGGGGCCAGCCTGGGCTACATTAGACCATGTCTCAAAAGAAATAGATCGTAGAACCTCAGCCACAGCTGAAAGCAAAATGCACAAAGAAGGCCCAGGAGATGTCAGAAGTCTGGAATTGATAACTATGGGACTCACTAATTCAAAGTGCCCTTGACATTGCTCAAGGAATGAGCCGTACTCCCTCTTTCTTCCAGTCCTGGTTACATTTACTTGACCCCACAAAGGTCAGTGGGCTCTAGACTCTCCCATGGCCAAAGTGAAGACTTAGCTTTAGCTCTCGTCTTGCCTGGATAACAATGTAGATATCCGGGGCTGGTGAGATGGCTCAGCGGGTAAGAGCACCCGACTGCTCTTCCAAAGGTGCAGAGTTCAAATCCCAGCAACCACATGGTGGCTCACAACCATCCTTAACAATATCTGACTCCCTCTTCTGGAGTGTCTGAGGACAGCTACAGTGTACTTACATATAATAAATAAATAAATCTTAAAAAAAAACAAACAAAAAACAATGTAGATATCCACAGTGACGTGACGTGCATCCTCACCCCCACAGAGCCAGGGATGCCGGCTTGGGAGAATTGGTCTGCTTTGTGTAGCTGTCGAAAAGTGTTCATTTGGCTTACACTTCAGGGCTGTGGTCTCTCACTGAAGGAAGTCAGGACAGAAACCCAAGCCAGAGCTTGAAGCAGAAACCACAGGAAAGTTACTTGCCGGCTTGGTAGCTGTCTGCTGTCTTGTGAGCTTTGTCATACAGCCCGGGACCACCTGCCTAGGGAATGGTGCTGCCCACAGTGGTCTGGGCCCGCTTGCATCAATTAACAATCAGAACAATCCTCACGAACACACCCCAGACCAGCCTGGTAAAGATAATTACCCAATTGCAATTCTGTTTTCAGTTGGTTCCAGGCTGTGTCCAACTGACACTCATTGCTAACTAGGATGGTACTTCTTTCCTTTTTTCTCTTTTCTGAGGCAGAGGCTCATGAGGTCACAGCAGGTCCTGAATTCCCAGAGTGGCTGAGGATGACCTTGAACGTCTAATCCTCCTCCTGCTGATGCTGATGACATATGTGCACTATCATGCCCTGTGCATTTGATGCTGGGGATGGAGCCAGGGCTTCATGTGTGCTAGGCGATCCCTCCATTAACCGAACTGTATCACAACCCAGACTTGACGCTTTTTCTCGTTGTTTGTTTAGGACATGGTCTCTGTAGCCTAGACTGGCCTAAAACTCACTATGTAGCCACTGTGGCTTTGAATTCATATTGATCCTTCTGCCTCAGCCTCCCTAGTGCCGGAATTAGAGACCTGTTCACAGTACTGGGCGCTACCTGGCTCTTAGGGTAGCATTACTGTCATCTCCCACCCTGGCCAGACCAGCCTCTCACTGGTACTTGAGACAGCGTCTCCTGAAGCCCAGGTTGTCCCCGAACTGGCCTTGAATCCACGTCTGAAGAGCTTGACCACAGGCCTGTTTGGTATCGCTTCAGTTTAAGCGGTGCTGCTGGGAATATAACCCCAGGGCCTCTGATTTGCTGGGGCCAGCGCTCTACACACTGAGCCACCCCCCCCCCCCCAGTTTCCATCTGTGTTTGAACTCTCTCCTTTCCCTGTGTCTTCCCCCCCAGCTCTAGAAAACAAGTGCAAATCAGGAGAGAAGAAGGTAGATTCTCTCCTGAAGGAGAAGAGACGCCTAGAGGCAGAGCTGGAGGCTGTGTCTCGGAAGACCCACGATGCCTCTGGCCAGCTGGTCCACATCAGCCAGGAGTTGCTGCGGAAGGAGAGGTGAGCGCCCAGGGCTCGGCCTCTGAGGTTGCAGAGGTCTTTTCTCTTTTCTTTTTTTCTTCTTCTTTCCAATACCATCATTATTATTTTACTCTTTTCAGATGTGCTTCTCTTATGAATATGAGTGCTTTGCCTGTGTGTGTGTGTGTGTGTGTGTGTGTGTGTGTCTGTGTGTGTGTGTGTGTGTCTGTGTGTGTGTGTCTGTGTGTGTGTGTCTGTGTGTCCCAAGTGTGCCCGGTACTCTCAGAGGTCAGGAGATCAGATCCCTGGGAATTTGAATTGCAGATGGTTGTGAGGCAACCCATGGGCACTAGGAACCGAACCTGATGCTTCTGCAAGAGCATTAAGTGCTCTTAACTGCTGAGCCGTCTCTCCAGCCCCTCAGAGTCCTAACTGCAATGCTGCAAGCACCACGTGATAGAGATAGAGATGCGTGCGTGCGTGCGTGCGTGCGTGCGTGCGTGCGTGCGCGTGCGTGCGTGCGTGCATGCGTGCGTGCGTGCGTGTGTGTGTGCGTGTGTGTGTGTGTGTTAAAAATTTGTTTATGATTGTGTGTGTGCCCGAATATGCACCGTGTGTATTCAGCTGCCCGTGGAAACCAGAAGGGGATGTCAGATCCCCTGGATGGATCTGGGCTTACAGATGGCTGCAAGCATCCATATGGGAGCTGCGAATCAAAGCCAGGTCCTCTGAAAGAGCAGCCAGTGCTCTTATCCACTGAGCTGTTTCTCCAGCCCTAACTTTTGTTTTCTTGGGACAAGCTCTCCCTGCACACCCCAGATGTGCCTTGATTTCCCTAGTCTTCCTTCCTTAGCGTTCCATGTGCTGGGACTGTAGGGGTGAGACCCCGAGCCCAGTTAATCCAGCATAAGTAACCACATGCTCTTCAGGTTCGTTTTTGTTCTGTTTTGTTTTATTTTATTTGCCTATGGGAGGTTGTGTGTGCTATAAAAATGTGTGTGAGCCGGGCGTGGTGGCGCACACATTTAATCCCAGCACTCGGGAGGCAGAGACAGGCAGATTTCTGAGTTCGAGGCCAGCCTGGTCTACAAAGTGAGTTCCAGGACAGCCAGAACTATACAGAGAAACCCTGTTTCAAAAAACAATTTTGTGTGTGGGGCCAGAAATTGTAACTTGCTGGAGTCGGCTCTCCCTTTCCACTGTATGGGCCCCAGGGATCGAACTTAGGTCCTCGGCCTCGGTGGCAAGCACTTTGACCCACTGAGCTATCTTGCCTGGCCTCTCTGACTTTGAAATAATGTTCTCATTTATCTCTAAATTCAGCCTGGTCACGGAGCACAATCGTGCATGTGATCTCAGTATTCAAGAGGTTCCCACAAGGCTGTGGGATGTGGCTCTGTTGGTAGAGAGCCTGCTCGGTGGCACGCAGGACAATCTGAATTCTGTGCCCAGCACCACATACACTAGATATAACGGCTGTGACTGTAATGCTCAAACTCAGGAGGCGGAGGCAGGAGGGTCAGGAATTCAAGGTATTACATAGAGAGTTGGAGGCCAGCCCAGGCTACATGAAACTCTACCTCAAAACAAAAAGGGAAAAGGAAAGAGAAAAAAAATGTATTGAGTCTGGGGAGATATCTGCTCCTCCATATGATCTCAGTTTGGTTCCCAGCACCTACATGGTGGCTCGAAAGCACCTATACCTCTGGTTCCAAAGGGTCAGACACAATTTTCTGGCCTCAGGATACCAAGCATGCCTGTGGTACACAGGCATACATGGACATCAAACACCCTTATACAGAAAACAAAAGTCAGTCTCCAGAGAACAAACAAAAAAAAAACCCCAAAGCTCTACGATCAGCTAAATCCTTTTGATCATCCCACATCCAAATGCTGTTCCTCTTGGGTGTGGCTGACCCGTGCCACATCCTTCTTGCTTGGGTCTGGTCACCATTGCCTTGTGGCTGGCGCCCCCTGGTGGTAACAGACCTCCAGTCCCATGGCTCATACTACAGAGTTGCAGAACTGATGCCCTAGTTCTGTGACTGTCCGCCCACTCCAGGAGTCTGAATGAGCTGAGGGTGTTACTGTTGGAAGCCAATCGCCACTCCCCAGGGCCCGAGAAAGACCTGAGCCGTGAGGTACACAAAGCTGAATGGCGGATAAAGGAACAGAAACTGAAGGATGACATCCGGGGCCTGCGCGAGAAGCTGACCGGGCTGGTACGTGCAGGCAGGGGGTGGGGGCGGGGAGAAGGGTTTGCCAGGCTGTCCTGCTGCCAGACCGAGGAGACAGACCAGTGACCTACTAGAGTCACGGTGGGGGGTTGAAAACTCAGTCCTCCGGGATATCAAGCACAGAGCCAATGAAGGAGCCATATCGCCCGTATCGCCTGTTTAGACATCATCACCAGAGAAGCCCCTACATAAACACAAAGAGTCTGCTCTGTCCAGAGCCAGAAGGGCAAAGATCAGTCATGCGTAGAGGATTTAAAAATCCATACAGGGAGGTATCCAACCAGAAACCAGGGTCTGGGCTCCTTATTAAGCGGCGTGTGGGGTTCTGTCAGTAGAGAGGCAAGAGGTTCAACTCGGGGTACTGACGCTCCTTCTCCGGTGGAAACTACTGGACTTTGAGCTGAGTCGCGGTGAGTGAGTGAGAATGGACGCGTTGCATTGGCAGCATAGGACAGAGCTGGTCCCACCTCTTCCCTTTCTGTTTGACGTTAACAGCCCGATGCTCTGGCCACCTCTGGCCACCTCTGGCATGTGGATTGGGTGGATTAGAGAGAATGGGCCTCTTTTCACCCACACACTTTGGGATGTGGGGGTTAGATATGTCATTTCTGGCCCTGGAGGGATCCACAGGGTAGTAGAAGGTGGAATAATAAAGGATGCTTAGGGAGCTGAGAGGAGGCGGCTCAACTGATAGAGTGTGTGACTAGAGCCCTGGGTTCTGTCCCCAGCACTACATAAAATCAGATGTAGTGGCCTGTGTCGGTAATCCCAGCACCGGGGATGTGGATGTAAGAAGATGAGATGTTCAAGGTTATCCTCAGTTACATAGCAAGTTCTATGCCAGCCTGGGCTACATCAGACCCTGTATCTGAAACAGAGCTCTTTAGCCATATGGGAGCCGTCTGGTTTCCTATCTGCTCCTTGGTATCAGGCCTAGCTGCCCTGCCAGCATTTTATGTCTGTCTGGCTGGTTAAATGCCAGCACACGGGCGCACCACAGGGTACTTGTGGCCTCTATGGCTCTGTGTCACAGAAGGAGACAAGGCAGATTTCCCAGAAGTGTTGGGCACAGGTAAAGGGGAGCCCAGGTTTTTACCTTGGGGCTCCGTGCTGGTGGACCAGCCCTGCCCTTGGAAGAATATAGTGAAAAGCTAGAAGATACGTGAAGAGCACGGGGTCCTGGAGAATCAGGGAGGTCTGCATAGAAACTCTTGAGTTTGGCCTAAAGGCCCAGGCTGGGGCGAGCATTGAGGAGGCGGGGCCCGACACCTGCGTCTTGGAATGCTTTGGTGGGAGACCAGAGTGGGGTGTGTGGACACTGACCATTGTGATGGGGAGAAAGGAAACGCTTGTAAGGGGCCAGGCTCAGGTTGCGGGGAAGGGGGGGGGGGTCACATGGACTTGGAAAATAGTGGGTATCAGTTGACTCTGGGTTCGAACAGAAGGGCTGCGGTGAGGATGGGGCGGTGGGTCTTAGGTTCTAGGGCTTGAAGAAGTTGGAAAGTGAACTCTGGGGGGTCCTTGAGAGGCACAAGAAGGCAGGTGGGGCCTGATCCGTTTCCAGTTAGCACCCACACGGCCACGTCACACTCCCACACCTCTACCCTTCCAGGACAAGGAGAAGTCCCTGTCAGAGCCGAGACGCTACTCCCTCATTGACCCAGCTTCACCACCCGAGCTGCTGAAACTGCAGCATCAGTTGGTGAGCACGGAGGATGCCCTGCGGGATGCGCTGGACCAGGCTCAGCAGGTGGAGAGGCTGGTGGAAGCCCTGAGGGGCTGCTCAGACAGGACTCAGGTGAGCAGGGGTCGTAGCCTCGGGAACCCCAGTCCCTATCCTGGGGACCCCAGTCTGAAAAGGAAATACGTATTGCTGCCCTGGGAGACCCAGTCTAAAGGACTTTGGTTTCAAGCCTGCGGGTCCCATCGGTTAGATCCCTCCCCCTTGTGGTTATGTGTGGAGCTGCATCCTGGCCGCCTGCTCAGTGGCTCCTCCCCGTCTCCTCCCCTCACAGACCATCAGCAATTCCGGTTCTGCCAACGGTATCCACCAGCCAGACAAGGCCCACAAACAGGAGGTAAGCGCCCCGACAACCTCTCTAAGTCACCCAAGCCGCCAGCCTCTGAGAAAAACCCTCCGGAAGTCACTAAATATACAAGGGAACAAGAATGCTTTGTGTGTGTCTGTCCTGTCTTAGCTGGGTTGCTTGTTTAGGAAGATTCTAGCACTGGTGTATCCCATCCAGGAATGGTCCTGCTTTTCTTCTCTTCTCTTTTCTTCTCTTTTCTTTTCTTTTCTTTTCTTTTCTTTTTTTTTCTTTTTTTGTTTGTTTGGGTTTTTGTTGTTACTGTTGTTTTTTGTTTTGTTTTCCTGTGGTTCTGAGAATGGAACCCAAGGACCTTAGCATTGACCACGCCCCCAGGCCCTCCCTGGGGGATTCTAGGCAGGGGCTCTACCACTGAGCCACACTGACCAGCCCCCTCACTGGGGGATTCTAGGCACGTCATCTATTTCCACAGTCCTTTTGGGAGACATAATGTCCTAGTTTCCCAACTCTCCCCTCCCGCCCCCGGGCATCCTCCCATGTCCACGTCCGTGACTTACTTAGCACCTGGTCTAGGAACATCCATGTCCCCAGCTAGCTGTGTGACCCAGGCAGAAGAGGCTGGAGTGAAGAAAACCCCAGCTTGCCCCTTGGCTTTCCAGCTGTTCTGCATTTAACAAGGGCCAGGCTTGGGGTCAAAGACCTTTAAAGGCCATTCCTAGCCAGGTAGCCGAGGACCAGGCAGCTGGCGGGGCTGATGTGGGCAGGATTGGCATGGCAGAGCTGCCTCCACCCGGGGAACAGCTGTCCAGACCACATGAAGGTTTGTTTGCCCAGCAACCTTGTAAGAAACATAACTACCAGATGTGCAATCAAGGCTTATAGATTACTTCATACTTATGCAGCACCATCCTCTACAGAGATGCTTGGATTTCCTTGTAGAATCCAGGCTTTTCCTGCCACAGGGCCTTGACGCATGCCATTTAACCCTAACCCTCTACCCAACTCTCTTTCCCCCTTGTCCCTCCGTCATCTGCCCATTCATCCTTCAGAACCTTTGATGCCCAAGCCTTTGTTCTCTCTAGGACAAACACTGACCCGCAAGGGACACCTCGGACCGGCCCTACTCACACCAGAAGCCCTGCCAGGCTTCCCAGCAGCGCCACCTTCAGGCAGGAGCCAGAACTGTCCCTTTGGAGATGTGACTGTGTTTGTAACAATATTGTCCTCACTGCCGTGGACACGTCCCACCTGAACCCCCTGCCGGACCAGGAGGCTCCCACAGACACGGCCTTCCACAGAGCGCGGTACAGCTGGGCTCAGCCCTGGAGAACCTCTTGTCCCAAGGAGCTTCGTGAATTGGCAGGGACTGAAGCGATCCAGTTGGGCCTCTCTTGGCTATAGCAGGCTGCTGCTGCGGCTTGTCCGGGCACCTGGGGACTTCCCCGCCTCCCTTCCCTTCTGGTGTCCCCAGGTCCCCTGCAGGCCACTGAGGGATGGAGCAGGGCCCCTGCTTGGACACAGAACATACCGAGAAGGGCCTGAGTCTTCAGAAACGAGGGTGGGGATGTTTGACTCCACGCGCTGAGCCTCTCTTACACATTGGTACAAGGTCGCTTGGGCCTCTCTAGCCAGGGAAGATTTGGGGGTGACAGACTCCTTATTCCTCGACACCAAGCTAGTATGCGTTACCCACCTCCCATCTGCTGCCCGGAAGGCATTGAGCAGACAGCTTCAGTATTCGGCGGGCACGCAAACCCACTCTTCTTCCCTTTTACCTTGAGCTGGGACAGGCTTGGGGCTTAGAACCAAGAACAAGTAGAAAACTCCTTAAACAGATCATTCCTACGGCGTTTTGCTGGGTGAGAGGAATTAAACTGGTTCCCTTTATTTCTGGGAACCCCTGCCATATTACTCCAAAGACCCCAGCAACCCTCAGAGGGCCCTGCTTCCATCTTCCCAGGGCGGGACCACAGTGGTTAAGTCCTAAGGATGGCCCAGGCGGCCTGTGTGAGCGCCACCAGGCACCAGAAGGTGGCGCTCACGCTCTCGTCCTTAGGGAGGAGCTGACTTAGCAGCCCCTCCCTCCGCCCAACCCCCTGCTTCCTGTTGGCTTTTGGGTAGCACTTGCCATTAACAACAGCAGCCTAGAGCCTAGAACTGACGCTTTAGTGGCCCATCTGCAGAGCCAAATATTGCTCTTTCCAGCACAATCGGGCAGCTCACGGATTAGGAATTAACAGCCAAAGGCTCCCACGGAAGGGACCAGAAGGGGCTGAGCCCCACCCTGGAGTGGGCTTGCACCTGGTAGGTGTGCAAGAAGCCATTTCCCCATAAGCACTGGCCTTTGACAGGCCCCCTCAGCCTACCCGGTGTGGCCACCCAGCTGTGGCTCAGCCATCCCCACCCCTCCTCTTCTCCCCCCTCCCCCTCCCCCTCCCCCCAGTGGAATTGTGGAAGTGTGGCAAGTCCATGTTGGGACAATAAAGCTTGTGATTGAGGTGCAGGACTCACCTGCTGCTGCCTGCTTCTGTCTTGGGCGTCTTAGGGGCAGGAGGGGGTCCTAACATGGCTCTCAGGTGCCAGCTCATTTCTACTCAAATGTCAGTGGAGGTGGGGGAAGGGCGTGCTTTTAAAGGAGATGAACTATATCCTAAGGATTAACACCCGAGTTTGTCATTGGACTTCCACTTGTGCATACATGTACCTAAGTGCGCATGCATGCTCACGCGCGCGCGCGCACACACACACACACACACACACACACACATTTCTAAACTCTGTAGGTGTCATGAATTTCTTCTTCTTCTTCTTCTTCTTCTTCTTCTTCTTCTTCTTCTTCTTCTTCTTCTTCTTCTTCTTCTTCTTCTTCTTCTTCTTCTTCTNTTCTTCTTCTTCTTCTTCTTCTTCTTCTTCTTCTTCTTCTTCTTCTTCTTCTTCTTCTTCTTCTTCTTCTTCTTCTTCTTCTTCTTCGTTTTCTCGGTTTTTCGAGACAGGGTTTCTCTGTGTAGCCCTGGCTGTCCTGGAACTCACTCTGCAGACCAGGCTGGCCTCGAACTTAGAAATCTGCCCGCCTCTGCCTCCCAAGTGCATGTGCCACCACGGCCCGGCCCATGTCATACCTTTCTGTTGCTGGCAATGACCAAAAGCAACTTGGAGAGGAAAGGGCTTCTTCTCAGTTGAGGTCCTGTCCTAGTTACTTCTCTGCGGTGACAGAATACCATGACCATGGCAGCTTACAGAATAAAGCGTTTAATGAGGCTTACAGTATCCAAGCACGGTCTGTGACCATCTCGGTGAGGGGCACGGCTGCAGGGCACGGCTGCAGGAAGGCAGGCGTGGTGCTGGAGCAGTTGCTGAGAGTTTACATTTGATCTACAGACACAGGCAGGAAGCAAGAGCTACCTGGGAATGGCTTGGGCTTTTGGAACCTCAAAGCCCAGCGACACCCCCTCCAACAAGGCTGCACCTCCTAGTTGTTCCCAAACAGTTCCACCAACTGGGGACCAAAGATTCAAACATGACCCTGTGGGGGCCGTTTACATTAGAACCCCCCACATTCCGCTCCCTGGCCCCTGGAAGCTTGTAGCCATATCATAATTCAAAATGAATTCATCCTGACACTGTCCACAGGGGGCTCTCTTGAGACTTCAAGGCGATCTCTTCATTTTAACCTGCCGTAAAACGTAATTATATATGTCCTATAAGCGACGGCGCAGAGAAATGACTAAACTAGACCTCTCCGTGGGTGGAAAGATTTATTGGGGGAACAAACTGCCAAGGCCATCTCTGGGAGGGGTAGGGAAGCAGAATGAGAAGCAAACTGGTGGGAGAGCAAGCGGAATGAGAGGCAGCGGGGCGGGGATCTGAGCTGACACGGGCTGTTGGGATTGATCAGGAACTAGGTGCCCTTTCCGAGGTCGTTGACCTTGGTGGATGGCTATGGGAGGTTCCTGAAGGACTAAGGGTAGTTCCTAGTACACAGGAGCCTGCCTTTAAGTTTGCTTTCTAGATAGCAATCCTAATGCATTAGAGTGATCGTTACTAACCACAAGACAGAGTCGATATTAGGCTGTCTTAAAATGTCTTCTGATGACGGGCTGGAGAGATGGCTCAGTGGGTAAGAGCACTGACTGCTCTTCCGAAGGTCCTGAGTTCAAATCCCAGCAACCACATGGTGGCTCACAACCATCTGTAATGAGATCTGATGCCCTCTTCTGGTGTGTCTGAAGACAGCTACAGTGTACTTACATATAATAAATAAATAAATTTAAAAAAAAATGTCTTCTGATGCCGGGCGTTGTGGCACACGCCTTTAATCCCAGCACTCAGGAGGCAGAGGCAGGCGGATTTCTGAGTTCGAGGCCAGCCTGGTCTACAGAGTGAGTTCCAGGACAGCCAGGGCTACACAGAGAAACCCTGTCTAGAAAAACCAAAAAAAAAAAAAAAAAGTCTTCTGACAACAAAATCCAATACTCTTCAATTTAAGCCAAGCATGGTGGCACACATTTTGAATCCACTACTCAGGAGGCAGAGGCAGGAAGATCTCTTGAGTTCGAGGCCAGCCTGGTCTACAGAGTGAGTTCCAGGCCAACCAGGGCTACATAAAGAAACCCTGTCTTCAAAAACCAAAACCGAAACTCTTCAATTTGTTCTCAGGCAGATTCTTAAGAAAGAGCAGCCCCAGTCATTTCTAAAATGATGCCTTAGGGGGCTGGCGAGATGGCTCAGCGGGTAAGAGCACTGACTGCTTTTCCCAAGATCCTGAGTTCAGATCCCAGCAACCACGTGGTGGCTCACAACCACCCATAATGAGATCTGATGCCCTCTTCTGGAGTGTCTGAAGACAGCTACAGTGTACTTACGTATAATAAATAAATAAATCTTTGGGTCAGAGCGAGCAGGGACTGAATAAGTGTGACTGACTGGAGTGAGCAGAGGTCCTAAAATTCAATTCCCAACAACCACANGAAGGCTCACAACCATCTGTACAGCTACAGTGTACTCACATACATAAAATAAATAAATCTAAAAAAAAACCGTTCCTTATTCCGGTTGCTAATATAGTTCCCCTCTGAAACCTCTGGAGTTGGACATAGTCTACAGCTCTCAGCATTAATGTCCTCCTAGGATGGTTTATTAAGTCTGGCTTACAGCATTCAGTGTTTTTCTTAGTCCAGGGACCAAGCCGTGCTGAGACCCCAGAGGCAGCCTGGAGTGTTCTGTATATTGGTCCTTCACTCACATTCTGGGTGTCAGATGACAAGAAGGTGTGGGGGCCACTGCTTGGTCACTTTAAGGGCTCCAGGTGAGGGAGTTACACCCTTTCTTTGGCGTGTCTACTAAGACACATTTTCCTGATATTTTCAGTCACCCATATGCCCCTAGAGTCTCAGTTCGTCCTGAAGGGTGGCACCCTTATTAAATTTTATTTGTTTATTTATTTTTGCTTATTGAGACAGGTTCTCACTGCGTGTCCCTTGATTGTCCTGGATGTCACTCTTAAGAGATCCTCCTGTCTCTGCCTCCTGAGTGCTGGGATTAAAGGCACGTGCCACCGCACCCAGCTTTCTCTGCCCGGGAATAAGTCACATGCTAGTCTGTGCTACGTGAATGAATGATGGTGTCTGCAGATCCATTCGGGAGTCATCATCCTCCACCCCAAAATAGACTCCTGGGGGCAACACACAGCCTGAAAAAAAAAGGCAGTTTTGCCCAATATGGAATAACTTACAGCAGGCCACAGCCTGGTATTAGCACCAACTTACACAGTAAATTTAAAGCCGGCCTAGGTGGCATGAAGGAGGGGGAGGGGGAGGGGGAGGGGGGATAGGCAGAAGGAGATGGGGAAGAGGGCGGGGAGAAAGAGGAGGAGGGGAAAGGAAAGGAGGAGAAAAGAGGAAGTTGGAGAAGAGGGGAAAGAGAAAAAAAGGGCAGAAGGAGAAGAGTGAGTGGGAGCTGTGAAGAGGACACAGGGGGAAATGACACACATATAAAGTATGCATGTGCATTTATACATACAAGACTTAGAAATAGTTGAGTCCCTCCTGTAATTCACAGAACTCACCACAAGGTGTCGCCCTCAGCTGCTGCACCTTCCGGTTCAGCGTCATCTCTATGGCACTTAGAAGGCGTAGAACCTGACTGGCATCTTAGCAACAGAAGCCAGCTAGAGAGGGGACATTCAATCCATCTCCAGGAACCCTTTAGGCAGGATTTGATGTCTGGGAAATCCAGTGTGAAGTGGTCCAGTTAGGACAGGGGGAAGGGCAGCCAGCTGCTGAGCCACGGAAGGGGCTCCGAGGGTGACACTGAGGACAGCATAGCTAATTCTTCCCTCTGCTGTCACTTGAAAGAAAGGCTCCAGACAAGAGCCAGAACCATGCGTTCTCAATTCAGCAAGGAAGGACCCCAGCAAATACCTGTTGAGTCACTCTCAGCGGCAGACAAGGATCCGGGTATGAGAAGGGGGATCCGAGTCCAGGGCCATCACCTCCTAGACAGGCTGGTGAACAAGTCTAGGGGGCATTTTCTTGGTTGTTGGTTGATGGGCAAGGGCCCAGCCCACTGTGGGAGGTACCATTCCTAGGCAGGTAGCCGAGCAAGGCAAGGGCCAGTAAGGCAGCATCCCTCCATGGCCCCTGCTTTGATTCCTGCCCTGAATGATAGACTGTAACTTGTGAGTCAAATAAACCCTTTCCTCCCCAATTTGATTTTGATCAGTGTTTTGTTGCAACAGAGAGCAAATCAGGGCGCCCCTTTAACCTATCCTAACCTTCCTTTCTTTCTTTCTTTCTTTCTTTCTTTCTTTCTTTCTTTCTTTCTTTCTTTAAGATTTATTTATTTTTTGTATTTATTTATTATATGTAAGTACACTGTAGCTGTCTTCAGACACTCCAGAAGAGGGAGTCAGATCTTGTTAAGGATGGTTGAGAGCCACCATGTGGTTGCTGGGATTTGAACTCTGCACCTTTGGAAGAGCAGTCGGGTGCTCTTACCCACTGAGCCATCTCACCAGCCCCTATGCTAACCTTTCTGAACCACTGTCCACTCTGGCCTGGTCCTGAGTTTCTAGCTCAAGCCTTATCCCCCAGAGAAGCCTTTTCATGTAAGCACATGCCTCACACACTCATGCGTACGCATACACCTACACAGGCACACATGGACGTCCACTGATACATTATATGTGAACACGTACACTTAAAATTATCCACACACATATACACATACCAGAATATTCACATGTATACATATACAGTCATCCACACAATACTACACACATATGTGTATAAATATCCATACATGCACATGTGTATCTATACATACACATGCATTGCAATTGCTAGTCTTGACGGTCAACTTGACTACATCTGGAATTAACTAAAACCCCACATTGTAGGGCACACCTGTAAGGGATTTTTGCTTAATTGGAAGTGGAAAAAGACACACCTTTAATTTGGATCTTGAAGCAGGAAGACATACTTTAATCCAGATCACTTGAGGAGTTGGGAAGAAATACCCTTTAATCTGGGCCACACCTTCTGCCTGAAGCCTATGTAAGGGCCCAGAAGAGGAGGAAGGCTTTTGCTTTCTCTGTTTGCTCTCGCCCATTCCTGTTAGCTAGCCCATTCCTTCTCTGGCATTAGAGACTGCTTCTTCAGGATTCCAATGTACAGGAAAGACCAGCTGAGACTTCCAGCTTCATGGACTGAGAAACTACTGGGTTCTCAGACTTTCCTTTCATATCTAGCATTGTTGATGTAGCTGGAGCAGAGAACACTAATACATGCATATACATATATTAGCATATATATGTACATGTACACATATATCTACACTTGCACACCCATTACATATATGTAAATATAATAATGAATATATTAATAGCACATATCCACACATCTCACACAGAAGATATGCCTATACAGTATACATGCATACATGGATATTCATACACACATAGACACACCTGTACTATACACACACACATATATATGTGTATATATACTCAAGCACATATACCACATATATACAAACCAAACATGCATATATGTATATATGCATATACACATAAACACCTTGTATGCACATAAGCACATGCGCTTGCACAAGCACATGTGGGCAATCATATCTACAGGTATATTCACAGCCACAGTCATACAGCGCTACATGTACAGGTACACATGTGCATACACATATACACCCACATACATTGCCTGTGCACTCATACACATCCATACACAGGGGCACCCAAACATACATACACACATGTGTACACATGTGCACACTCAGAAAATTTCTGCAGTGTTCTTCCTGCCCTCTTGGCAAAGCCTCTGCGTCCCAGATTTCTTCCTATGCAACACCAGGTTCATGTCCACAGGCAATGCCCTGACCACTGCCTGCAGCGCTGCCATGTCCAGGCCTAGGCCATGCACATGCGTTAGTTCACTGAAGAGGCATCAGATCGCTCATCTGTCTGTCTGTCTGTCTGTCTGCCTGCCTATCTATCTATCTATCTATCTATCTATCTATCTATCTATCTATCTATCTATCTATCTCTGTGTGTGTCTGTCTCTCTCTTTCTCTGTGTCTGTCTGTATCTGTGTGTCTGTGTCTGGCTCTCTGTTGTTTGTCTCTGTGTCTGTCTTTCTCTAGCTGTGTATCTATCTGTCCCTTTCTCTCTGTGTGTCTGTCTGTCTCTGTGTCTCTCTGTGTGTTTCTGTGTCTAGCATGCTCTCTCTCTCTGGCTCTCTCTCTCTCTCTCTCTCTCTCTCTCTCTCTCTCTCTCTCTCTCGCTATTTCACTGTTCGCTTTGAGACAGGGTCTCACTCATCCAAGCAGGCCTCATCTCGGAGAATAACCTGAAATTCTTGATCCTCCTGCCTCCACCTCCCAAGGGCTGAGATGGCAGGTGTATGCCATCCACACCTGGCTTCTCTGGGCATTTTTTTCCCCTAGAATCTTCTAGCTCTGGGCTGGATGCTTTCTTCTTCTGAGACAGGTTTTTCTCAGTCCTCGTACCTTTTAAGCTTCTATCATGTTTAGAAAACAAACATGGCAGTCTCTCTCCCTGGGCTGGCTCCCCTAAAAGACTTCATCTCCTGGGTGGCCTCCTGCATCCAATTAGACCTCGCCTGAATCTTTAACGTTGATAGTTTAAAAAAAAAAAAAATCTTTTAATCCAGGCTCCAGGCTTTGATCTCCTATCTTCTGGAATCATCTTTATCTGTCACTTAATTTTATCATTATTTTAAATCTCCCCACTTTTATCCGGCAAGAGGAACTTTCAAGTCCCTCTTCCCAGCTTCTAATTTTAACTCCCCGTGTGCTGATTGAGACTCAGACATCACCCCAATCCTTTGCGGTTTCCACATTTTCATCTTGCTGGCATTATTCTTGGTCCTTTCATCTGCTCTCCTTTTCTCTGTGTAAAGAGAACTCCTGGGACCGTGGTTGGCGCTCAGTCGGTAGAGAGCTTGCACACAATCCAGGGTTCCATCCACAACAATGCATGAACCATAGCGCGATATGCGGAGGCAGGAGGTCATCTGCAGCTAAGAGTGAGTTGGATGTCAGTCTGGGATACAGGAGATCGGGCCTAAAACAATTCAAAACAAAGGCACCTACTTCTGTGGTTGTTTTCTGTGTGTGTGTGTTTGGTTTGGGGAGTGTGTGTGTGTGTGTGTGTGTGTATGTGGTTTGGGGGTTTTGTGTGTGTGTGTGTGTGTTTGGTTTGGGGATTTTGTGTGTGTGTGTGTTTTGGTTTGGGGATTTCGTGTGTGTGTGTGTGTGTGTGTGTGTGT
>NC_034612.1:20259907-20286730 GCF_900095145.1 Mus pahari
GTGTGTGTGTGTGTGTGTGTGTGTGGTTTGGGGATTTTGTGTGTGTGTGTGTGTGTGTGTGTGTGTGTGTGTGTGTTTGGTTTGGTGTTTTTTAGATAATGTGCTTATGTCACACATTCATCCACTGGAAGTATGCAATTCACAGGGTTTTATTCCAAACCACAAGTTGTACACTTATTGCCATGATTCTAGAACATTCTCACCCCTGCCAAAAGAAGCTCCCCAGCACCTTAGCCACCACCCAGCTGCACCCCAGCCGCCGTCCCGCCCAGAGGTAGTGGTACGTTTCTCGGCAAATAGTTGCCTTTCATCCTAGAGAAAATGATCTGCTGAACTTTCCCACTGCCAATTATCAAGCAAAGAGCTTGGAGAGTGGGTGCCATGGAGGGCACCTGTCATCCCAGCACCCAGGAGGGTAAGGCAGGAAGATCACAAGTATGAGACCAGCCAGGGCTGGCAAGACCCCATCTCAAAAAAGAAACAGAAGTGGGGGCTGGGGGTGTGGTTTCGTCAGTGGAGGACTTGTTCCAAAAGCATGGGGGTCTGAGGTTGATCCCGATACTCACATAAAAAAAAAATCAGACATGACCCCGTGCACGTGTAAGCCCGATGCTAGGGAGGCAGGGACAGGGGGATTTGGGAGATTGCTGGTCAGCCAGCCTAGCCAGTGGGGTGGACTCCTGCCTCCAAAACTAAGGTTGGGAGTGACCAAGAAAGATACCTGATGTCCACCTCTGGCCTCTACGCGCATGCTATACTATACACACATGCAGGTGCAATTACGCATACAGTGCACGCACTCACGTGAACAAATACATACACCACACATAGACTAAACAGTAAATACAGCGAGCAAAACCCCCAGACCAATTTGTAGGCTTAGTGCGCTGTAACATAGCTTCAACCCTACACTTGGTAGGCAGAGACAGAAAGATCCGGACTTCAAGGCTAGTATGGTCATCACACGGAGTTTCAAGCCAGCATGGACATCCTGAGACTCTGTCTTCAAGACATGAAACCTTGGTTGATTTAGTAGTGAAAGTATTTTCCATATAAGCACAAAAAGAAGTGTGCTCAGATCCCAGAAACCTACCTAAATGCTGGGTTGGCATAGAGGCTCGCCGGTAATTGTAGACTCCGACGCCTGAGACAGAGGGTTCACAGAGCAACCTGGTTATTGAGAGGAGCCATATCAGTGAATTCTGGGTTTGACCAAGAGACCTTGACTCAAAGAATAAGGTGGAAGAGTACTCAAGGAGATTCCAAACATCAAAAGGTAGAAAGGTAGATGTCCATAGGCATGGGTCCATTCTCTCTCTCTCTCTCTCTCTCTCTCTCTCTCTCTCTCTCTCTCTCTCTCTCTCTCTCTCTCTCTCTCTCTCTCTCTCTCTTTCTCTCTCTCTCTCTCAAACACACACACACATACACACACACACNNGNACCCCNNAAANATTNAAACATACACATATACATATGCATTCCACACACACATGAATATACAAGGAAGGAAAAAGAAGCTGGGTGGTGGTGTATATACATCTTCAACCCCAGCACTGGGGAGGCAGAGGCAGATGGAACTCTGTGAGTGTGAGGCCAGCCTGGTCTACAGGGTGAGTTCTGGGACAGCTAGGACTACACAGAGAGACCCTGTCTTGAAAAAACAAAATCATCATTGTCATCATCATCATCATGTGTGTGATTTTTAACTTGACAGGATTTCTCTGTGTAGCCCTGGCTGTCCTGGAACTCTCTTTGTAGACCAGGCTGGCCTCAAACTCAGAAATCTGCCTGCCTCTGCCTCCCAAGGGCTGGGATTAAAGGCGTGCGCCACCACTGCCTGGCTGAGTTACTTGATTCTTATTCATGCTCGTGTTCGTGTGTGTGTGTGTGTGTGTGTGTGTGTGTGCGTGTGTGTGTGTGTGTGTGTGTGCAGATATGTGCTGCTGCCCATGCAGTCCAGAAGAGGACGCCTGATGTCCTGGAGCTGGACTTACAGGCAGGAGTGAGCCATGGAGTATGTATGCTGAGGTCCAAACCTGAGTTCTCTTCAAGAACCCCGAGAACTCTTACCTGCTGAGCCATCTATGTAGCTGTGGCTGGCCTATAACTTGCTAGGTAGACCAGGCTGGCCTCAAAACTCACAGAGATCTGCCTGTCTCAGCCTCCCAAGCATTGAGGTTAAGATGTGCGCCCCCATGCCTGACTCCCATGGCTACTTTTCTGAGACAGGATCTCACTCTGTAACCCAGGTTGGCCTCGAACCTGTGACATCCTTCTCAGCCGCCTGAACACTATTGGGATTATGGATACGTGGGTATTTTTTAAGTTATAATAATGTAAATCCCTAAGTTAATTTCACAGTGTTAGCTGTCGAGGTCTCTGAGCCGTCAAGGTCTTTCGTCAATTTATTCTAAAATACCTTATATTTTGTTTTGGACTCTTCAAACCATCGTGCAAGGACAATTAGGTGTCCATATGGGTAAAGAATGAAAATAGATTCCCACCTCCCACGTAAGCAAACGCCATCCCCAGATCAAGAAAGTATGTGTGAAAAAGTAAAGTTGTAAAACTTTCAAAACAAAATGTAGAGCAGGGAAATGTACGTGACCAGAAAAAACAAATACTGCGGTTTAAATGGTCCCTTTAAAAAAAATTATATATTTTTTATTTTTGTCTTATATATTGTATTATATTTACACATATATACTTACACACATGTTTAGATTTATATCACACACATATCACATACATGTATGTATATATGTATATACATTCATGTGTATATGTATATCCATATACATGTGTGTAATATATATATATTTGGAGCCAGGCGTGGTGGCACATGCCTTTAATCCCAGCACTCAGTAGGCAGAGGCAGGCGGATTTCTGAGTTCGAGGCCAGCCTGGTCTACAAAGTGAGTTCCAGGACAGCCAGGGCTACACAGAGAAACCCTGTCTCAAAAAACCAAAAACCGAAACAAAACAAATATATATATTTGGAGGGGGGGTGGTTGGTTGATTTTTCGAAACAGGAGTTCTTTGTGTAACAGAACTCCGGCTGTTTTGAAAGTCGTTTTGTGGACTAAGTTGGCTTAGTATTCAGAGATATTCTCCTGCCTCTGCCTCTGCCTCCTGAGTGCTAGGATTAAAGACCTGTGTGCCACTGGGTCCGGCAAAAATTCTTCTATATTTTTAATCATAGGCATGCATGTGTGCACACTTGTCTGTATGAGCACTGTGTCGTGCAAGTATTCATGATGGTCAACAGGGGGCATCAGAGCCCCTGGAACTGGGATGTACTGTGTGTTACAGGTGGTTGTGAACTGCCTGGTAGGGGAGATGAGAAGAAAACTCAGGCCCTCTGCAAAAGCAAGTGTTCTTAATCCCCGAGTCATCCTTCCAGTCCCTTGATTTATTACGAAGATTATTTATCAGTGCTGGGGAGATGGCCCAGTCCACCATGGCCCAGCTTGCCTTGCAGGAGCAAGGGCCTGCATGTAAGTGGGTTGTGCTTATAATCCCAGTGTTAGGGAGCCTTGGGGCCCTGAGTTCCAGGTCAGTGAGAAACTCTGTATATCATAAAACAAGATGGGGCACAGAGAGGTGACTCCGTGGTTAAGGTTCTTGTCACCTAGCCACATGACTGAGCTTGATCTCAGGACCCATGTGATTGAAGAGAAGTGCCAGTAAGTTGTTCTTGAACTATGGCGCATGCATACACACACACACACACACACACACACACACACACTCACGCACATGGACACATGCGCACACACATGCACACATGTGCACACACAAGGAGGAGAGAGGGTGATGTCTGTTCTTGTTTGCCAACCTGCATACATCTGGAGTGAACTGAGCCCCAAATGGAGGGCACACCTGTGAGGACTTCTTGCTTAACTTGAAGTGGGAAGAGGCGCTTCTAATCCAGATCTCTGAGTCAGGAAGACACCCCTTTAATACAGATTTAATCTGGGCCACACCTTCTGCTGGAAGCCTAGCCAAAGACCCAGAAGAAGGAAGCTTTTACTCTTTGCCTATCTGTTGGTGCCTGGCTGGCTAGTCCAGTCCTTCACGGGCATTAGAGACTGCTTCTTCTGGATTCCAGTGTACGCTGAAGACCGGTGAGACCTCCAGCCTCATGGACTGAGCAGCTGCTACATTCTTGGACTTTCTGTTCATCTCCAGCCAAAGTCTGATTAGCTGAACAGCAGTCTGTAAGTCATTCTAATGAATATAATGAGTGTGTGTGTGTGTGTGTGTGTGTGTACACGCTATACATTCTGCTACTCTAGAGAACCTTAAGAGAGAGAGAATGTTAGGCCTTATCTATTCTATCATAGTTGTATGTTTCTTTCAAACTGAGTTCACCTCAGAGTCCACAGTGAAAGGTAGGACTCCAGCCATCACATCTATATTTTAGGGGGTAGAATGTAGACCATGAGAAAAAGAATGTTCCAGAATTCTTAGTCACATTTTACTGGCCAGGAGTCAGTCTTCTGTGAACACACCTATTTGGAAACCAGACTGTAATCCCAGCATTGGGAGGCTGAGGCAGGAGGATGAAAAGTTTTTTTTTTTTTTTTTTGCCTGAGCTATGTAAGATTTTTTTTTTTTATAACAAGCAAACAACTCAAGGGGTAGGCCAAGCCTGTTATCTCAGTGGCCCACTAGGCTGAGGCAGGGAACAGAAAGTTCAAAATAGCATGGACCTCATCTCAAAAACCTGTTTTTAAAAAGGGGGTTGCTAGCCGGGTGTGGTGATGCATGCCTTTAATCCCAGCACTCGGGAGGCAGAGGCAGGCAGATTTCTGAATTCAAGGTCAGCCTGGTCTACAAGGTGAGTTCCAGGACAACCAGGGCTATACAGAGAAACCCTGTCTCGACCCCCCCCCCAAAATAAATAATAAATAAATAATAAAATTAAAAAAGGGGGGTTGGTAAGCGTATAACTCAACAATAGAGATCCTGCCTAGAATCCCCCAGTGAGGGACTGGGGGTGTGGCTCAGTGGTAGAGTCCCTGCCTAGAATCCCCCAGTGAGGGGCTGGGGGCGTTGCTCAGTGTAGAGCACCTGCTTAGAATCCCCCAGTGAGGGGCTGGAAGTGTGGCCCATTGTGTATGAGACCCTCGGTTTGATCCCCAGCACTATGTTAAAGAGAATTTACATCCTGTTTTTAGGATATTCTCATGGGGCCTGAGGGATGCTGGGTAACAGAAGAGCAGAGAAGTGTCTACTCCAGGGGTCCTACCATGTATTTCAAAAACAGGCATTTGGAGATAGCTGCTTTTGTGTGCCCAGATTCCTGCCAGGTCACAGGAGGAGCCAGAGAATAAGGAGGTACCTTGTGGAGGGGTTGTACACGCTCTTGATGAAGTCACAGACCAGCTCTGAAAACCAGAGCATCCTGAGTGGAAAGTGTCCATTGACCGATAGACTGAGGAGCAGAGCAGGTTGGAACAACTGGAACTCTGGGTAAGACTCTTGTAGGGGGCAGGTTGGAATTGCGATCCGGAGGACAGAAAGGGTTTCCTTATAAGCCTGGGCTTGCCCCACTCAAAAAAAAAAAAAAAAAAGATTTATTTATGGTTATATGCGTCATGTGCATGTGTGGGCAGTTACCGGAGAACAGCAGAGGGTATCAGATCCCCGGAAGCTGGAGTCGTGGGCGGTTAGTTCTAAGCATCCCTAGTGGGTGCTGGGAACCAAACTCGGATCCTCTACAAGGGCAAGAAGTACTCTGGCTGAGCAGTGATGGCCCACGCCTTTAATCCCAGCACTCGGGAGACAGAGGCAGGCGGATTTCTGAGTTCGAGGCCAGCCTGGTCTACAGAGTAAGTTCCAGGACAGCCAGGGCTACACAGAGAAGCCCTGTCTGGAAAAACCAAACAAAGAAAAAAGAAAAAAAGAAGAAGAAGCATTCTGAACCACTGAGCCATCTCTCCAGCTGTGTGAAATGGGGTGCATTTTAATTCCACCACAGAAGCCCCACAGAAGCTCTGGGTAATTTCTCCCACCCCAGACCTCACTTTTGTTGTATGAGAAATGGGTCCCTCATATCTATCCCCTTAAAGGAATGAGAAGAGACTGTGAGACTTCTAAATCCCAGAACTGCGCAAATCTCCCAAGTCATGATGCTGTATATGTCCCTTGTCATGATATATATGTTCCAAGTCATGACTGTATATGTCCCTTGTCATGATGTATTTGTCCCAAGTCATGATGCTGTATATGTCCCTTGTGCCCTGTGAATTCACAAAGAGGCAAAAGGCCCACACATGAGTGTTCAGTTGATCTCAACAGGTCCCTGCCTGTGTCAGAGTTTTGGAACAGAGAGGCCATTGTTCCTTGCTTGAGGAGCTCTGTACTCCCGAAGTGAGGACCACTCTGGAGGGGAGGGGGGGTGTCTGCTGCCTTCTCTGGTTCCTCGCAAATGTTAATTGGGGGAAATTATGCAAAAACTAGAGATGCTCATTTGCATGTTAACGAGGTAGCTGCATTAAAAATAGCAGGAAGAAGAAGAAGAAGTTAACTTTGGGATTGAAGTGAGCCTTCCAGACATGCTCCTGTGGAAGATCCAGGCTCCTGGGACCTGGATCCTGTCCCTGAAACAGAAACCCTCAGGTATAATAGCTTGGGACTTCAGCTCCTGGAGAGCAACCCTTTTACACACTGAACAACAATTTCGCAAGTCACTTCTGACTATGTCTCTCCTCTGGTTGTAATGTGCAGAGTCTCCTGGTTCATTTGCCACTCTCCTGACATCACTGGCAATGGCTTTTATTCTGTTCACACAGCCTCACTCTGACCACAAGACTGCCCCCACAGAGGCAGTCTGGCTGCCTGGATCAACCTGGAGCAACGTCGGATCTTTCCCACTGAGCCTTGGTAGCTCTTAAGTACCAGGACACAGGTACTTTCTTAGGCCTCTGAGACAAGCGGATTTTTTTTTTTTTTTGAGACAGTCCAAGCTGTCCTGGAACTCACTCTGTAGCTCAAGCTGGCCTCTGCTTCAAGCTAATTTTTTTGTTTGTTTGTTTGCTTGCTTGCTTTTCGAGACAGGGTTTCTCTGTGTAGCCCTGACTGTCCTGGAACTCACTTTGTAGACCAGGCTGGACTCAAACTCAGAAATCCTCCTGCCTCTGCCTCCCAAGTGCTGGGATTAAAGGCATGAGTCACCACTGCCCGGCTTCAAGCTAATTTTAAGACTTTTTTAGTGTATTATTTATGAGTTTGTGCTTGAATGTATGTGTATGGACCATGAACATATGAGCATGCGGGAACTTACGGAGCAGGAGCTTGTGGAGGTCAAAAGAGGGCATCAGATCCCTTGGAGCTGGAGATGCAGGCAGCGGTGAGCCACTGCTATGGGTCCTCTGTAAGAACAGCTCATGTTCTAAATGGCTGAACCATCTCTCCAGCCCTGTCAAGCTGGTATTGAGACAGGGTCCCATATAGCGCAGGCTGGCCCTTCAGCTCACTATGTAGCTGAAGATAGCCTTGAGCATCTAACTTCTCTGCCTCCACTTCCTGAGGCGAGCACTACCGTGCTAAATTTCCGCAGTGCTGAGGCGGAATCGAAGAGCCCCTGCACGCCAGCCGAGCACTTTATCCTCCGAGCCACACACACCCTGAGCCTCTCTCATCATTCAGATTTGGTTTTCTCTCCATGAATCACCCAGGGAGTGAATGAGGCTCTGGCCACCAACTCTTTGGTACTGTGGAGAATACTCCAGGGTCTAACACAGTAAACTACACGGCTGTGTCTCTGTGCTCCTGTCAGGTGTCCTACCACACAGAGATGGCTGAGCCAAGCATGAGAGACAAGACTCTGGGCCCTCACTGCCACCCAGCCCCTCCTTAAGGGCCTACAGGGAGGCAAACTATAACTTATAAATCAGCCGGCAGTGGTAGCAGCAGCGCATGCCTTTAATCCCAACACTGGGGAGACAGAGGCAGGCGGATTTCTGAGTTCGAGGCCAGCCTGGTCTACAGAGTGAGTTCCAGGACAGCCAGGGCTACACAGAGAAACCCTCTCTGCCTTGCACAGACCTCCCGACCCCAAACAAATGAATTATAAAGCAAAGCATGCACGTAGCTTCCCTGATTCCAGTAACACCCATTCAGGGGATCAATCGCCAGACCTGGCAACTTCCGAGGGTTCTGTTTACGCAAGCAGTTAAGAATCTCAGTGAGGGCCCAGGCAAGGCAGAGGAGAGGCTGCAGGCACGCACGTGGGAGGAGGAGGAGGAGGAGGAGGAGGAGGAGGACCACAAAACCACATTCCTCTCCCGACGACTCTCATTTACCCTGTCCGACTCGCAGGCAGGACGCACGGTCTACTTTTCCAATGGCTTACATCATCAAGCTCCCTTGTGACAAAGGTCCTACCTTAATCCATCTTACAGACAAGAACAGAGAGGTTTTGTAGTTATCCTGGGTCACACAGCCAGAGGGTAGCAATCAATTCTGAGTTATATGTGCTGTTACTCAATATGAGGTCTCAGGACAGAGTCTGGCCATCCTCCCGTCTCAGCCATTCCAAATCTGGAATTACAAGCTTTTAACACCATGCCTTGCATTTAGCCTGTACTCTTTTCGATGTTTTATTGAGACTGGGTGTCATCTACCCCAGGCGGATGTCAGACTTGCTGTGTAGATAAAGATGACCTGGAACTCCAATCTGCCCACTGCTACCTCCTGAGTGCTAGCATTACAGGGTCTAGGCTACTATGCCTATTTGTTTGTTTGTTTGTTTTTAAAATTGAGACAGGGTCTTACTTAGCTCAGGCTGGTCTCAAAAACTGGATGACCCTGAATTTCTTTTCTTTTCTTTTTAAAAAGATTTATTTTGTTATTATAAATGGGTACACTGTAGCTGTCTTCAAACACACCAGAAGAGGGCATCAGATCTCATTACAGGTAGTTGTGAGCCACCATGTGGTGGCTGAGATTTGAACTCAGGACCTTTGAAAGAACAGTCAGCGCTCGTAACCACTGAGCCATCTCTCCAGCCCAACCCTGAATTTCTGGGATCCTCTTACCTCCAGCTCCTGAGTGCTAGGATTACAAGTTTGCCTCACTGTGCCTGGTTTATGCCACACTGGGGCTGTAGACGGCGGGGCTTCCGGTATTCTAGGCAATCGCTCTGCCAACTGAGAGGAATCGCCAGTCCCTTAGCTCGTGACTGCTTCCTCCACACCAGACTAAGGAGAGAGGGTGAAGAAGCCCCAGTGGGGCCAGGATTCTGGGCCCCTGTCCCCTTTCTCCTCCATGTCCCCTCCCTCTGTTTACCCTCTGCAGCTCAGCTGGCCTACACGACACTCCTCCTCAGCCCTGAAGGCAGTCGACCTGAGTCCTCAGTAGAATTAAAATAGACCTGACCTAAATTCAAGCACAATGCCGCCACTGAATCAGGGCTGCATCCACGGGGCTAGGAGAAGAAAAGACACTTTAAGATTGACTTTCAGAGGATCTTAGATCTCCAGGTAGTGACCAGCCTGACCCAGACCTGGAACACTGACCACCCATAAGTGGGGCAGGAAGTGTAGCTCATTTGGTCAAGCACCTGCGTAGTAGCCTGCGTGAGGTCCGGAGCTCTTTTCCAGCCCTGTCCCAGCCCCTCAAATAAGATTAAAATGCAGCGGGGCAGAGTGACACGGGGCTTTATGGCAGCCCTGTGGAGACAGAGGCAGACAGATCTCTGAGTCTCTGAGTTCGAGACCAGCCTGGTCTACATAGTGAGAGCTAGGGCAGCTGGGGCTACACAAAGAGACCTTGTCTCAAAAAAAAAAAAAAAAAAAAAATTAATATAAAGCCAGGCATGATAGTACACGTCTGTAATCCTAGGAGTTGAAAGGCAGATTGCGAAAAACAAAGAATCCCAGACCATCTTTGGCTCTCTAGTAATTTTGAAGCTAGCCTGGGCTTCCTAGTGAGATTCTAACTCAAAACATCAAAATGAAATGAACGCGGGGTGGGGGTGGGGGGATGGGGGATGGGCTGTCAGCAGCAGGGCACTGCCCTAGCATATGTAAGGCTGTGTGTGGGGATCATTTCCAGAACTGCAAAAAATAAGACAGGAGGCGGCGGGGGGGGGGGGTCCAAACCATGGAGCAGATGGGACCCACAGAAACGCCTCAGACAGGACCTTACCCTGCCAGCATGCTTGGTGCTCTGTCAGTTAAGAGTCTCTTTGAGCTTCATGTCCCCAGATGCAAGGTAGGGAGGTTGCTGGGTGCGGTGATGTCTGTCACCTCAGCCTTGGCTGAGGCTGATGCAGGAGAGTTGCCTGGAGTTCAAAGCCAGGAGCCTGGGCTCCAGCAGAAGACTCTTGTCTCAACAAGCAAACAAACCCAGGTCCGGAGACAACACGATGGCAGCGATGGTTAAGGGCACCTACTTCTCCTTGGAGAGAACCCGCATTTGATTCCCAGCACCTACATTAGGTGGCTCACTGGCACGTGTGACTCCAGCTCCGGGGGACTTTGACACCCTGCTCTGGCCTCCAGGGGCACCTGCACTCAAATGCACACATCCACACTCAGGGACACATAATAAAATTAAACAGACAAACAAATCGGGCAGCTTTCTGGAACTTGTGGAGGGTCCTGATTGGGAGGAAGGACGAGTCCCGGCCCTCCCTCCCTCCCTTCCTCTCTCCCTCGGTGGCAGCCCCATCCCCCTGCTGTCCCTCAAGCTCCAGGAAGCAGAGGCCTCACGCTTGCCTCTATCACAATATTTACCAACAGCATCGCAATTGAGCCAGACGGCTTGGCAATTATAATCACGTTATCATTATTGCTGATAATTTTGATCATAAGCATAAATTATAAACAGGAGCAGGGCCCAGCGGGTGGGGCATTGCACCTCTGGGAGGGAGCGTGGGGCAGCCTCTCTCGCCCTATTCCCCTCCTGGCCAAGGGTCCCCTTCCTGAGGCCTGACCTAAGAGAGCTTGGTGACCCCACGTAGCTTTTCCAGCCAGGGTCCCTGGGCTAACCCGACTGTCTCCTGCGAAGACTCACTCTGCCTCACTCTGCCGCACACAAACTATTAAGGTGCAATTACGAAGGAGCCCCTGCGCTCCAAATTGATCTCTCAGTAACGCCACAGCTGCAACCATGGAGACGGGGCCGAGTCAATTACATGCCTGGCTCTGTTCTTCAAAGATTCCAGAGGAGGAGAGGCAACGGAGGCGGGGGCAGGGGGCGGAGAGAGGTAGAAAAGGAACCAGGGCTAAGGAGACACCCAGAGATGCAGGCAGGAAGACAGAAGCAGGGAAATTATGTATTCGCAGACACACCTTAAGAGGGGCAGAGACCCTGAGACAGAGAGAGATCTTGAGATAGAAGCAAGCGGTGCAGGGGTAGCTGAGAGAGTGTGCAAACAGAACTGTTCACTTTAATCCTAGCACTGGGAAGGCAGAAGCAGGAGGATTGGTAGTTTGGGGCCAGCCTGGGATGCCTAGCAACTTGAGGGCCAGCCTGTGCTACTTCCTAGAAATAGAGCAAGATGGCTGGCAGTGGTGTCTCATGCCTTTAATCCCAGCACTCCCGAGGCAAAGGTGGGCGGATCTCTGAGTTCGAGGGCAGACTGGTCTATACAATCAGTTCTAAGACAACCCAGGCTACACAGAGAAAGTCTATCTCAAAAAACAAAACAAAACAAACAAAAAAATAATAATAATAAAAGAGAAGAAAGAAAGAAAAAAATTGAGCAAGACTTTGTTTCAACAACAGCAAAAACAGGAGTGACAGGAGGCAGAGCCTAGCCGGGCGTGGTGGCACAGGCCTTTAATCCCAGCACTCGGGAGGCAGAGGCAGACGGATTTCTGAGTTCGAGGCCAGTCTGGTCTACAAAGTGAGTTCCAGGACAGCCAGGGCTACACAGAGAAACCCTGTCTCGAAAAACCATGAGCAAAAATATACACATATATGCACATATAAAAATATATACATATATATGTGCACATATATGCAAAAATACTCATTCTATTATGGGCATGTGTGTGCACGCATGTGTGTGTGTGTTGGCACATGCCTAAGATCTCAATGTTCTAGAGGTGGTGGAAGCAAGAGGATCAAAAGATCAGAAGTTCTAGGCTGTGGGGAGTGGTCCATGCCTTTAATTCCAGAAGTACTGGAAAGCTGAGGTAGGCAGACCTCTGTGAGTCTAAGCCCAGCCTGGGATACACAGGACTGTATTTCAAAAAAGTCCCAATATCTCCACACCCTAAATATTACTTTCTGTTTGAGCTCCGTGGTAGAATGAGAGTTATAGTCTTTCCTTCCTCCGTCCTTCCTTCCTTCCTTCCTTCCTTCCTTCCTTCCTTCCTTCTTTCTCCCTTTCTTTCTTTTTTATTTTTCTTTCTTTCTTTCTTTCTTTCTTTCTTTCTTTCTTTCTTTCTTTCTTTCTTTCTTTTATTTTTTCGAGACAGGGTTTCTCTGTGTAGCCCAGTCTGTCCTAGAACTCACGCTGTAGACCAAACTGACCTTGAACTCGGAGATCCGCCTGCCTCTGCCTCCTCAGTGCTGGGATTAAAAGCATGCTCCACCACTGCCCAGCCAAGTTATACTTTTTTTTTTTTTTTTAGTCATAAATACACACTCATGGGGAAAATATAAAACAGCAATGCAATTTTTTGTTTTTTTTTTTTTTTTTTGTGGGTGGAAGGTCATCACAGTGTAAGGGACTGTATTAAAGGATCGCAGCATCAGGAAGGTTGCGAACCCCTGCTTTAGCTCTACTCTCCTCAAGATGTCTCAGTGCACTCTCTCTCTCTCTCTTTTTTTTAAAATTAATTTATTTATTTATTATATGTAAGTACACTGTAGCTGTCTTCAGACACTCCAGAAGAGGGTGTCAGATCTTGTTACGGATGGTTGTGAACCACCACGTGGTTGCTGGGATTTGAACTCCAGACCTTTGGAAGAGCAGTCGGGTGCTCTTACCCACTGAGCCATCTCACCAGCCCCAAGTTATACTTTTTAAAAAGGAAAGATTAGGTGACTCCAGAAAAGATTGAAGTTTCTTTAAAATCTGAATTTTTTTTTTTATCTTACATGTAGGTATTTTACCTGCATGTACGTCTGTGCACCACAGTAGCCAGAAGAGAATGTTGAACCTCCAGGAACTGGTGTTACCAGCTACTGTAACTCCACCATGTATAGTGAGTGCTTGGAACTGAACCCACGGCCTCTGCTAAAGCAGATTTTGTTCTTAACCTCTGAGCCATCTCTCTACCTCTACTGTTTTGCTTTATTTATCCAGGCCCATGCTCAGTGTGTACTCTGCCGTGAGTCATGCCCCCAGACTCTCACTGATGGGGTATCTAAGAGCTTTATCACTGAGCCACACCTCAGTCCTCACTGGGGGATTCTAGGCAGGGGCTCTACCACTGAGCCACGCCCCCAGCCCCTCACTGGGAGATTCTAGGCAGGGGCTCTTCTAAGTTACATTCTTGACCCTTTATCTCATTTTTTAAAATTTTATTTCTTATTTTATTTTATTTTTGTTTTTTTTCAAGACAGGGTTTCTCTGTATAGCTCTGGCTGTCCCTCTATCACATTTGAATATTTACTTTATTTATAAAGTATGTTTGTGAGACAGAGTCTCATGTTATCTCAGGTTGGCTTGGACTCACTACATAGTGAAGAATAACCCTGAATTCCTAATCCTCTTGCTCTGCTTCCCAAGTGCTAGGATTTCGGAAGTGTGCCACCGTAGTTTATGGAGAACTGAAGAAGGACCCAGGACTTTTCTCCTCCCCTGCAAGTCTTCCACCTGCTAAGCTACATTCCAGCTCCTATTGTTTTTTTTTTATTGAGATAGAATGTTTCTATGTAGCCCAAGCAGGCATCGAACTCACAGCCACCCTCCTGTCTCACTCTGTCAACTTCCAAGATTCCAAACACTTGCCAACAGGCTTGACTACGTTTCTTATTTTAAAAATAAAAAAAAAATATTTTTAAGTGTATCGCTTATTTTATGTATCTGAGTACTGTAGCTATCTTCCAGAAGAAGGTGTCAGGTCCCATTACAGATGGTTGTGAGCCACCTTGTGGTGGCTGGGAATTGAACTCAGGACCTTTGGAAGAAACCGCCAGTGCTCTTAACTGCTGAGCTATCTCTCCCACCCCAAATATTTTATTTTATTTTATTTTTTTAAGATTTTATTTATTTATTTATTTAATGTAAGTACACTGTAGCTGTCTTCAGACACTCCAGAAGAGGGCATCAGATCTTGTTAAGGATGGTTGTGAGCCACCATGTGGTTGCTGGGATCTGAGCTCTGCACCTTTGGAAGAGCAGTCGGGTGCTCTTACCAGCTGAGCCATCTCACCAGCCCAAATATTTTATTTTTAAAAAGGTGGATAAACAGTAACTATCAGATAAACCCCTGAAGATGTCAGAAAAGCCACGGTGGTGTCAAAAAGGAGTGGCAGAAGCCTGAGGCATCCTGAGGTGCATCTCTTCTTGCTGTCTCCCTGGCTGCTGCAGAGCTGCCCTACTTCTGTGTCCTGTGACTTCTAACCCTGCAAGCCCTCAGGTTCCCTGCTCTCACCTTTTGCCCACTCATGGGCTCATCCTAAGTAGTCTCGCCTCAGGCTTCCTCTGAGTTCACAGACAGGTTGCCCTCTCACCTGTCTGTGTCCATTCCATCCTGGTTGCCTAACTCCACGAAGCAAGGAACAATGAGTGCGAGGTGGTCCAGTCTGGCGTCCATGGAACTCAGACTGGCATGTGGACGTGGACGCCAGAGATCCAGGTCTCAGAGGGACCAGGGACTGAGTCCAGTGAACAGTCCGTCGTCCCTGCTGAGCAGCAGCAGGGAGAGAACAGATCTTGTCTGTCACAGGAGCTCGTGGGGTGACAGGGAAGCAGGGTATCTCAGTACACCCACTTTTATAAACAGTCAGTAGGGTGTGGAAGGCGGCTCAGTGGGTAGAGTGCTGGCCTAGCATGAACCAGGTACTCTCAGAAGGTGCATGCCAAGAGAATGGTTTTCAGACCAGCCTGGGAACATGAAGTCTGTATACACACACACACACACACACACACACACACACACACACACACACACCCCACATGGTGCATACCTTTTATACCAGCACCCAGGAGGCAGAGGCAAGTGGACAGGTGGATCTCTGATTTCGGGGACAGCCTGGTCTACAGAGTGAGTTTGTGATAACCAGGGCTACACAGAGAAATTCTGTCTGGGGGGAGGGGGTGGGGGGGAAGACAACAAAAGTCTCTATCATGTGACCAAGTGGGATAGCGGATGTAGCCGGGCGAGGTTTCTGTTGTACTAACTGCTCCCTGCTCTCTGCCTGGGAATGGAAAGCTATGGCTGCTCATTGGGCCTTTCTGGGAGGCATTGGGAACCCAGAGGCCGGAGAGAAGGAGGGACTTTATATCCCCCCTTTCCTTCTATTCCTGCTGCTATAGAGTCTGTGGGTCGATGGCGGACCTCAGTGTTGAGCTCAGAGGGTCTCCTGCCGCAGCAGGCCACAACACTGCGGGGGGGGGGTGCTCAGGTCTAGAATTTGGGGTGGGGGAATTATTCCTTCTAGAAACCAACAGACAAGCACAGGCAGCGGGGTCCCAAAGGCACAACTCCATGACATGGCCCTCAGGAGCCCGCTGGGCTCCTTTGATCTTAATGGGCCTCCCCTCAGGGAAAACCAGACCCTTGTTTTAAGGACGAAGAGAATTTGAAGATGAGTGAGTGAAGAAGAGTTGGAGTTTATTAAAAATAGAAAGGGGCCAGGTGTGATGGCGTATGCCTTTAGTCTTAGCACACGGGAGGCAGGGGCAGCAGGATCTCTATGAGTTTGAGGTCAGCGTGCTTAGTATAGTTAGTTCCAGGCTAGCCAGGGCTACATAGACACTGCCTAAGTGGGCGTTGGGAGGTTGTGGGGGGAGAGAAAGGTATTCACTTAAGGAAAAATAAGACACACATGACACATGACACACATAAGACCACAAGAGTCTTGATGTGGGCTTCTCATGGAAGAGTCACACTTAGAGTCTTAGGAGTAGACAAATATACCATTTCGATGGCTCTCAACACCTCAAAAGGTTGCTAGGCAACTTTCTCCCCCTCTTAATCTTTTTTACATTTATGTATCCATTTGAGTACATTTACACGAGTTACAGTACCCTAACGTGGAGGTCAGAGGACAAACAACTTGTGGGAATCGGTTTCTCCTTCCAGTAGGTGGGCTGGGGACTCAAACTCTGGTCACAAGGCTTGGTGGCAAGTGTCTTTACCGACTAAGCTATCTTGCTATCCCCTTTGATAATTGGAATTAGAGGATAGGGGCCTTGGGCAGAATGACCAGCTGATGAGGTAAAACTCGGAGCCACCGGGGTTACTTATGCAAAGGCTTTAATGTGAGACTGATAGAAAGTTACAGGTTTGGGGCTGGAAAGAGAGAAACGTCTCAAGCAAACGTTGATTGAGTTGGAGCCTTGGATTCTCAGCTGGAGAAAGAGGCTTCAGCCAGATTCTAGGTCACTCCTCTTCTTTCCCACACTCTCCTAATTTTCTTTCTTTCTTTTTTTTTTAAAGATTTATTCATTTATTATATGTAAGTACACTGTAGCTGTCTTCAGACACTCCAGAAGAGGGCGTCAGATCTTGTTCCAGATGGTTATGAGCCACCATGTGGTTGCTGGGATTTGAACCCCGGACCTTCAGAAGAGCAATCGGGTGCTCTTACCCACTGAGCCATCTCACCAGCCCACTCTCCTAATTTTCTTGTGTGTGTGTGTGTGTGTGTGATATGCATGTATTCATCAGTATTTACATGTGTGTGCATGCAGGCATATTCCGCTAGTTTCCACTGAGCTAGCGCGTGCATGTGCACATGTGTGTTCGTATGCACATGCATGTGAGAGCACGGCGACACACTGGTCACATGTAGAGGACAGAAGACAAGCCTTACCTTCCACCTGTTTGACAGACCCTGCGTGTATATATACCACTTCTTTTATAGGTGGAGTGGGGCAGGTCTGAGACAGGGTTTCTTTCTGTAACCCTGGCTATGCTGGAACTCGCTCTGTAGACCAGGCTGGCCTTGACCTCACAAAGATCCACCTTCCTCTCCCTCCTGAGTGCTGGGATTAAAGATGGCTGGCATCTGGTTTTTACATAGTTCTGGGAACTTAAAATCAGGTTGCTAATGGGGCAAGCCCTTTATTGATTGACTTAGTCATTTCCCTAGCTCACTCTCTGTCTTTCTGTCTCTGTCTCTGTCTCTGTCCTCTCTCTCTCTCTCTCTCTCTCTCTCTCTCTCTCTCTCTTCCTCCCTCCCTCCCTCTTTCTCTTTTTCTTCTTGGAGACATGATCTCTAATCAATTCCTATAGCTGATATAGTCAGGCCGGCTGGCCAGCAACACCCCACGTAGCGTCCTGTCGCTAGCCACCAGTACCGAATTTAAAGGCATAGGCAGCTACATCCAGCTGAAAAACAACGACAATAACAACAACAACACAGACTTCAAATTTAATGTGAACTTGTGTGTACACGTCTGTGTCTGTGGATGGGTATGGACATGTAGATGTTGCCTTTCTGGGAGCTGCAGCTGTGAGATTCCAGAGCGGGTGCCCAGTTCTGAGTTCAAGCTCTCTACCAGCGCAGTACATGCTCCTCACTGCGGGGCCGTCTCTGCAGACTGCACGCACGTCTGGCTTTTTTACCTGGGTTGGAGGGATCGAACTCAAATCCTTGTGCTTATAAAGAAAACAAGAATCTAAGCGACTGAGCTATCATCTCAGAGCCTTTTCATGTTCCTTTCTTCTTCTTTTTTAAACTTTATTTATTTATTCAGTTTACATCCCTGTTGCAACCTCCCAACCTCCTCTCCTTCCAGTTCCACTTTTACAAATCCCTCCCCCCACTATCCTCTCCTTCTCCCCCCCCCCTTGGGTACCACCCCACCTTGGCTGTACTGGAATTCACTCTGTAGACCAGGCTGGCTTTGAACTAACAGAGAGCCATCTGCCTCCATCTCCCAAGGGCTGGGACTAAACTCATGGGTCCCACAGCAAACCCCTTTCTTTCTTTTTTTTTTTTTTTTAAAGATTTATTTATTTATTTTATGTATATGAGTACATTGTAGCTGTACGGATGGTTGTGAGCCTTCATGTGGTTGTTGGGAATTGAATTTCTAGAACCTTTGCTTGCTCTGGTCAACCCCACTCGCTCAGTCTCTGCTTCCTCTGGCCCAAAGATGTATTTATTATTATGCATATGTACACTGTAGCTGACTTCAGGCACACCAGAAGAGGGCGTCAGATCTCATTATGGGTGGTTGTGAGCACCATGTGGTTGTCAGGATTTGAATTCAGAAACTTTGGAAGAGCAGTCCATGCTCTTACCTGCTGAGCCATCTCTCCAGTCCTGGATCCCTTTCATTTTAAGGCAAGTTCTCACTATGTAACCTGGGGTAGCTTTAAACTTTTAAATTTGTGTGTATGAGTTTGTATACACAACATTCATGTGTCGTGGCACATGAGTTGGAGGTCAGAGGGCAACTTGAAGGAGTTGACTCTGTTCCCACCATGTGGGTCCTGGGAATCAAACTTAGGTCATTGGGCTTCCCACTGAGCCATCCTGCCAGACAATGAATCTTCCATCCTCCTGCCTCAGTCCCTGAGTAACACTGAAATAGCAGGCATGTCCCCAGTACCCAAAAGACATAGAGATCTTACATGTAATGTGAATTGTATGACTTAGCAGACATTTACTGAGCGATGGCTGTTCTCAGCATTATACACTGTGGGAGTCAGGCCGTAGCTGGCAGAGAGACTATGGGAAGGGGGAAGTGGAAACTCAGACAGGGGAACTGCCAAGGCAAGGCTCAGGTCACTTGGGTAGAAAGTGGAAATGCCAGGATTTGAACTCACACACCACCACCAGCCCACTACCCCCAGCTGCCTGATCGTTGATATTTGCACTGGCTTTGGTGTCAAACTAGGGTAGGCACTGCACAAGTGGGTCAGAGGGCCTGGCTAGTAAAACCTCAAGGCTTTATTAGGTCCCTAGGGGCCCATCACCTATGGCCTTGTTTCTGATCCCTGGTGCTCTGCCCAAACCCCTCCGTGGGTCCACTGAGAGGAGGCTTGTGAGCCTGTCCCCAGAGATGGTCATCCAAGGTCACTAAATTGTCACACTAAGGTCGGGGCTTAGTGTGGATGCATGAGGAGATCTGGAAGGAGACCAGGTAGGTTCTGTCAGGATCTGGTAGATTTCTTTTGTTTTGTTTTGTTTTAAGACAGGGTTTCTCCAGGTAGCCCTGGCTGTCCTGGAACTCACTCTGTCGACCAGGCTGGCCTCGAACTCAGAATCCTCCTGCCCCTGCCTCCCGAGTGCTGGGACATGTAGCCCAAGTTGCCCCCAAACTCACTTTGCTGCTTAGGGTGACTTTGTCCTCCCAGTCCTCCTGTCGGTTACTGTGCCGTGTCATCTGGTTTTATGTGGGGCTGAAGGTCAAACCCAGGGCTTCAAGCAAGCACGCCGGACAACCGTTCTAGTCACGGACTGAATTATATCCCTAACTCACCGAGTGTTTTCACTTTTTGAGACAGGATCATATGGGCCAGCCAGGCTTCAAACTCTCAGAAACCCTCTTGCTTCAAACCTCCAGACCCTAGGATTATAGATGAAAGCCACTAAGCCGAACTCTTTCTTTTTGTGGTTTTTCGAGACAGGGTTTCTCTGTGTAGCCCTGGCTGTCCTGAAACTCACTCTGTAGACCAGGCTGGCCTCGAACTCAGAAATCTGCCTGCCTCTGCCTCCCAAGTGCTGGGATTAAAAGCGTGTGCCACTACTGCCCCAGCAGCCTAACTCTTTATATAAAATACAAATATGAATATATATGTATGTATGTATATATATATATATATATATATATATATATATATATATATATATTTTAAAACAGGGATTCTCTAACTTCAGACTGGCCTAGAATTCTCTATGATGCTCAGTCTGACATGAACTCCTGATCCTCCTGCCTCAGTCTCCTGAGCGCTAGGACTACAGGCATATTCCATCATGTCCAGCATCTGTTTACCTTTAACTTACTGAATTTGGGGCACAGTCTCCCTGAGTAGTTTGGGGACTTGTCTGGTATGTGTCTCTCTGCTGTGACTACCCCAGCAAAGGCCTAGCCGAAGATTCAGGGGACCGCCTGGTTCCCAACTGCTGGGTTGACTTGGGACATATGGCTTTGGGGAGGTTGGAAGGGGGGGTGTCCCCCAGTATTTCCCTCCCCCATTTAGAAGTATACAGGAGGTCAGATGGAGGGTAAAATAAAACTCGGGACCCAAAAACTCTGTGTGGTTGTGCTCACCTGTAATCCCAGTATTTGGGAAGTAGAGGGTCAGGAGTTCAAGGTCATCCTCAACTACATAGAGAGTTTGAGGCCAGTGTGGGGTATGTGAAACTATCCTAAAACAACAACAATAAGGGTTTTAGGGTGTAGTTGTGTAAGTAGAATGGTGGCCTTACATACAGAAAGCTCTGGGTTCGAGTCTTCCCAGGCATAAACTATAATCCCAGCACTTGGAGGTAGAGCCAGGACCATCAGTTCAAGGTTATCCTCATTTTCAGTTCGTGAGTGTTCAGGACCCTAAAACAGTTTGACTGCAACCAGGGCTTTATGAGATCCCTAGATAAAAATAAATAAATAAATAAATAAATAAATAAATAAATAAATAAATAAATAAGGCCTGGGCCAGGCCATCCAAGAGAGAAACCTGGGGTCCCTCCCTTCTGACCTTGGACACTCCAGGCATAAGAGTGACCAGCAGGGCAAACCACCTAGGGATCCTCCAGGCGTCCTCTGGGTGACCTTGATGTATTCTGATCTCTCCGGGGGGGGGGGGTTCTAATCCGTGGCTGGGGGAGTCTCGAGGCCCCGAGGTTGTGAGTCCTCCCCCACGGTGGCACGGGGCGGGCCGTGCGGGCTAATCCCGTATGTAAATGACAGCCAATGGAGGGTGGTGTTGCGCGGGGCTGGGATTAGGGCCGGGGCGAATGGCTGGCAATCTTACTGGGATTACAGAACAAAGAGAGAACCTCCCAGAGCCCGGGCTCGGCTTCGCGCTCGCTCCGCGCCCCGCCCTCCGCCGCAGCCCGCGCCGGGGGTGGGGGCCCCCGCGCAGCCCCCGGCCGGCCGCCCGCACCGCGTCCGCCCTCCTTCCCTCCCTCCCTCCACTGATCCTGTCCCCCATTCCCGGATTATTAACTCAGCAACCAGAGGCGACTGGATCTACCGAGTCCTGGCCACCGGGCCCGGGCCGGGGCGCCCGGAGCGCTTGGGGATCCTGCAAGGTAAAAAAGGAGAAAGTTTGACTGGGGGCGGGGGTGGGGGTGGGGGATGGGATGAGGGATGATGGAGAGGGGGTGCTCTGGGGCTTGCTTGGGTTTTGAGCCCTTATTTTGCACCACCCCCCCAACCTCAGTGTGTTGTGTGCCTGGGAGGTCCCTTCCCCTCCCCCTCCAGGTGTCTCAATTCTAAGGCCCGCCTTTTGGGGTGTGTGTGCACGTGATCGGGATTATAATTCGAGTTTGGAGGGGGATGGGTTGGGATGGTCAGCTTCTTCCCTCCGGATACCTGCTGGAATCGGGAAAAGCAGACACCCCTCTCACCCTCGAATTCCCTGGAGGTGGAGAGAGAAGCGCCCCACTGGCCCGGAGCCCAGCAGGCCTGGATACAGTTGGGCGAATGAGGTCAGTGGTGCTGCCCTGCCGGCGGAGGTTGGTGGAGGGGGCGTCGGAAAGAAGCTCCCCCTCCCCCCTTTCCTCTCCTGTCCTCCAACGTTCGAGCTGAGTCCGAACACTGCCCCAGAGCGGTGGTTTCTTTTTTTTTTTTTTGGGGGGGGGGTCATCCTGTAAAGGGGCTGGCTTGCATGGTGGGAGCCGGACCTCCTTGGTTGGCTGGGGGTGAGTCAAAGAGACTTAGGGTGGCAGTTAAAGGGGCACGGAGGGTGCCAAGGAACAAGTTTGAGGGAGCCTCGGCTGTGGGTGGTCTCTGAGTTCTTGAAGCGGAGGGGGAGGGGCCAAAGGGCGCTTAGCGTCTCCCCATCCGGAGTCTCTAGGAGTGATCGCGACCGGTGTGACACCCAGCTTTGCAGCCAGTCAGGGGGCTGAGAGGGCGACCTTTTTCCTGGCCTCTAAGCCCCAGGGAAACGGGGAGGGAGTGGGGGGGGACCGTGGCTCTCAGAGTTTGGCTGCTCCGTCAGGAGACTAGCGGAGACCAGCATCGGGTCTGGCGACCCAGCCTCCCTGGAGTAGACCAGAGGTGGCAGTTCCTGGGTCCCCTTCCCGGGGAAGTGAAAGAACTCCGGAGCCGGGCTCAGCGATGGAGTGTGTATCTGGAATGTGGGGCGTGAAGGCTGGGCTTCGGCAGCTTTTTAGAGGAGTGGGGATTCACAAGGGGCTTCTCCTCCGGCTCAGACTGCAGAGCTGCGCCTGGATGCTCAGTGGTCAGTGCTCCCTCTTCCACCGTTGGGGCCCTCCAAGACCTCTGGCCTTGGGAGGTGCCTTGATCCGTCCATTTATTTTAGCAGCGTCATTCCCAGAGGGAAAGGGCACCGGCATCGATTATTTATTCTATTTGGAGCAAGAGGAAGTGGAAGGAGGCTGGTGGTTGGCAGCTGGGAGGGGTTGGGCAGTGGGGCATCAAAATGGGGTGCCGATACTGTCCCGTGTCTCTCCGTCATAAGTCACCACCTGCTTAAGGCTCCGGGAGTGTGTGAGATTGACTTTGACCTCTTTATAAAATCTACCAGCAGACCTAGAAACAGGCCTAGCGTGGGGGTGGGGGTGTCAGAGCCCCCTAGCCGACTGGGTTGTGGAAGGCTTGCACTGTGTTTCATCCTGTAGCCAGCTCTGTGGATGACCTAGAAATTGCCAGCTCCAACTCCAAGGGTCCCAGTGGATCCTAGCCGGGGAAACAAGGAAGGACCAGTATCTTGAGGGGCATGCCTAACTTACTTAAGTGCTTTGTTGTCTAGATGCAGGGCAGAAGGGTCATTCATTTCCAGGAAGCCAGTTGGCATTTTTGTTATCATTGAAGGCTGGCTCCCAGGAGCCCAGCCGGCCTCTGACACGCGGCACTCTCCTGCTTGGTACTTGGAAATCGTCCGAAAGGCAGACATAATAATAGAGGTCTCGGGAGCAGCTGCTCAGTTGCTACATATGTGCAGAGCAGGGGTGTGTGTACGCTCCGGTAATAGCTGGGTCGTGGGAGACCTGAGTTGAGCTTTCTGGTGGGAAGGCTTGTGTGTGTGTGTGTGGGGGGGGCATTCATCATATCTTGAGTGTGGCCTTGGGTCCACAGACAGCATCTCCTGGCCTGGACCCTGGTTTTTTCCCTCACGTTGGCCCACCTGTGACACCCGGGCATCACTCGCGGGATCCTTCAGTCGGCCTGGCTTAGGGAGGGCTGTGTAAGCTTGCAGTTCTATTTTTCGTTTGAACTTCAGAACCTGGCTAGTTCTGCTTGCTCCTGAGAGTCTACTACATCTGTGTTCCCATACGGTCCTGGCTTTCTCCTGACCCTATCTCTCTCTCTTGGCTGTTCGAGTGTGTCTTTTGGTCGCACTAGATGTAAGTGGGAATGGGAGCTTGCTATTCACTTGTTGAGCGACTGCGTGTTGGAGTGAATGAATGAATGAATGAATGAATACAATCCTCTGTTAATTTTCTATCTGTGTTTGTGTGTGTGCGCGCGCGCGCGCGTAGGCTGATGTGGCCCTAGGCTAATTACTTACCTTATAGTTCAGGCTTACCTGGAACTCGGCAATCCTCCTGCCTCAGTCTCCCAAATGCTGGGATTACACCATGGTAATAATAGTCCTAGTGTTTTTCTGGGACACCTTTCATTCCTGGTTCCTAAGGGACACCCTGTCCATTACCCTAAACTATGTATTCCCTTAAACACAAGCCTCTCGGTGTTTCCTAGTCTCACTGGATCTCTCTGTTCAGGAACGTGTGTGTGTGTGTGTGTGTGTGTGTGTGTGTGTGTGTGTGTGTGTGTGTGTGTTTGTGTGTGGCAAGCAGCCAGTGACACAAGCCAGGGTCTTTGGGACAAGCCCGCTGCCTGGGGCCTGCAGAAACCTTGACAGACACTTGAAAAGCAAGATTTGTGGGGGTTACTTCAGAAGTCCCACAGAACAGAGTGGAATCCTGGCTGAGGGCACAGACCTCACACCGAGTTGTTTTTCCTTTCCTTTTCTTTCTTTCTTTTTAAACAGGAGCTTATTATGTAGCTCAGGTTGTCCTTGAACTGATGATGCTCCTGCCTCAGCCCTCCCAAGTCCTAGGACTGCAGGCAAGTGCTCTCTGCCTGAGCTCAGACTGCATAAAGATGCTCCCAGATGAGGAGAGGCAAGGACCTGGACCCTTTAGAGAGTAGAGTGGTCTCAGCAGAGGCCTGCAGGGAGGCGAGCTGCAGAAGGGTGGATTGCTGGCCTGTAGGAGTGGAGTGGCACCCAGAGTGGAGATTCCCTGAGCAGCAAGCAGGCTTGTGACCTAACGGCTCTGATCTGAGCTGGGGACATAGGTAGAACGCTTGGCACCTAATCCTGAGGACCCAAGTTCAATCCTAGCACCCACAGGAAAGGCCAGGCATGGCAGGGCACGCATGCCATTCCAGGACTGGGTATACAGAGACCGATGGACCCATGGGGCTGGCTGGCCAGTCCACGGAGCCCAGTTGGTGAGTGTCAAGTCCCAGAGGAAAAAGCTTGTCTTATAAAAAACCAAAAACAAGGCAGTTGGGGGTGGTGGTGTGGTCATTGCTTAGGGACGGATCTCTATGGGTTCGAGGCCAGTCTGGTTTATATAACGTAGTAAGTTACACCAGCTGGGGTAATATTATGACCCCGTCTCAAAAACAAAACAAACCAAAAATCTAGAGATGCCTCTAGAGGACACATACACACACACACACACACACACACACACTAAACCAGTGATTTACCTTTCTAACACCGAGACACTTTTAATACAGTTCCTCATGTTGTGGCGACCCCTTCCCACACACCCTAAAATTATTTTCGTTGCTACTTCATAACTGTAATTTTGCTACTGTTACGAATCATAATATAAATATTTGCGACTTAGAAATATCTGTGAAAGGGGTAGTTCGATTCCCCCCCCCCAGATGAGTCACGGACCCACAGGTTGAGAAGCAGTGCACTAAATCAATAAAAGAAGATTAATACTTTTCTGTTCTTCCCCGTGGGCAGCTCTTCGTGGCTGCCTTGCCTAACTTCTGGTCTTCCTGTTTTGATGGTTACTTCGTTCAGTGGTTTACTGTGGGTGGACAGGAGCAGCGTGGGAAGCTGGAGAGCCTGGCTTCCCCCTTGCAGTCCACCCCCTGCTTCGCCCTAGGACCCAAGAGGAACCTTTGCCCCTGCATCTGCACCTGACTTGGGTCAGGTTCTGTAAGGACCGAGCTGACATGGTCTGTGATTGGATGCTTAGTCGGTTTCAGACCCAGTGTCCCAGGCGATGGGTATGAGCAGGAGGCTCAGTGCAGACTCTGTGGGGATGGTTTAGGTTTTCTTCAGTGGATGGACTTTATCCTCCTATGGGTGTGGGATGACTCATGGAGCGTCCCTTTCCGCACAGGGAGTGTAGGACTCTCATTGTAAGCACCTTTCTTCCTGACCCTGAGTGGAGCCTGGTGGCCCTGGAGCTATTTACAGGTCCACCTGTCCCCTTCCTTCAGGACCACCTGCTTCTGAAGTCCAGATTTAGCTAATAAAAATAAGGACGCCTGGTTAAATTTGGACCGAAGATAAATCAGGGATGACGCAATTCTACTGAGAACTACTGTTCATTTATAGAGCACCCTGAACTGGAGATCTTGGGGTTTTGTAAATGTTGCTTTTATTTGCTCAGATGAAGGGATGAGCTGAGAGCCATACCCACGCTTTGTGAATACATGGCCCAGGTTGAGTCCAGAGCTTTCTCTTTCTCTGTTCTAACTAGCCCTAGGTCTATGGCTGGAAGCCTCCCTTCAATCTAATTTTCCAAGCTGACTGATTCATTCCGGCTTCTCTTGGCTTCTGCCTGAGTTGCTCTGCCTGGCCTCACACTAACTTTGGCAATAGTCTTCTGGCTCCTCCTCATTGTCTGACTCTTTTTGCCTTCACCTGTGTCTAGCTGTTCTCTCTGCCACCTGCCTCTGTAAAACTATCTTGGCAAAACTGCTATCTATATATACATATCTATACTATAACCCCCCCACACACCACACACCACACACCACATAACACTTTTTTTTTCTCCTCTTACTGCTCTTATGTAGCTTCTCATTCCTGTGCTGAGAGTTGGGAGTATTCCATCTCTGACTCATTCTGTCAAATCTTTTTCTGATTCCTCACTTTGACCGCCTCTCGATTACATGTCACTTTCAAACATGGCTGCTTCTTTCTGCAAACTAACTTTACCTTCATTGTTAGGGATTAAAGGTGTGTATTAAGGGTGTGTCTGCACTTTAGCTAGATCATACTGTAATTCAGGGCGTGTCTGCATTCCAGCTGGATCATATCTTTGTATATGATCCCTTGCCAGTGCAGCCATGTTCTTGGATTAAAATTACTCGATAGGTTTATCTGCTGTCCCTATAGCTTTGTCCTGTAGGGGACTGAGAGTATGGGGCCAGAGGGTAGAGCGCACCTTAAGGCTCCAGGGACAGTTAGAGTGAGCTGGCTTGATATATATAGTTCTCTTAATTTTGTTTCTCTCTCTCTCTCTCTCTCTCTCTCTCTCTCTCTCTCTCTCTCTCTCTCT
>NC_034612.1:20287390-20316600 GCF_900095145.1 Mus pahari
AGGTCCTGAGTTCAAATCCTAGCAACCACATGGTGGCTCACAACCATATGTACAGCTACAGTGTACTCACATACATTAAATAAATAAATAAATAAATCTTTAAGAAATGCTCGAGGGCTGGTGAGATGGCTCAGCGGCTAAGAGCACTGACTGCTGTTCCGGAGGTCCTGAGTTCAAATCCCAGCAACCACATGGTGGCTCACAACCATCCATAATGCGATCTGATGCCCTCTTCTGGTGTGTCTGAAGTCAGATACAGTGTACTTAGAAATAATAATAAATAAATTTTTTTTAAAAAAAGAAAAATTAAAAAAAAAAAAGAAGAAATGCTTGAAAAACGAAAACCAAACAAACAAAAAAATGAATTGAGTTCTAGGACTTGAACTTATGTTTGTGCTACAAGCACATGTGTGTGTGTGTGTGTGTGTGTGTTCACATGTTCACATGTCGCAGCTTGCGTGTGGAGCCCAGAAGACAGGAGTCCATTCCCTCCTCCCACCTTGTGGGTTGTAAAATTGCACTTGGTTGAACATCAGCCTGGTGGCAAGTGCTTTAACCTGGAGTCATCCCATCTGGTGTTCTTAACTTCTTCAGTGGAGTTTACAGTTGACTTCTCCAGAGAGGCCTGGGTGACATGAAGATTTAGGGCTCTTAGATCCCAAGTGTGAAAACCTCTTGTTTTGGGGTCTCTTTCTGGCAGGCAGAGGCAGGAGAATTTCTAAATTCAAGGGCCAGATTGGTCTACATTGTGAGTTCCGGGTCAGCAGGGCTATGTGGTAAGACTCCGCCTTAAAGATTTATAAAGCCAAAACTGAACACTAGGGGACAGTTTAGTTTCTTTGGTGCCCTCATTTCAGTGTCAAGATGGGGAGTCCCTCATCTCTTCCTGTGATGGTCACAGGCCGGGGAGAAAGACTGCTTCTGCAGGGGGACATGAAATGACACAGCAAATGTTTCCGCCCATATACTGTGACTATATCTGAATATTACAGGCTAGGTAAGAATTCATGAATGAAGATTTTTAGTTTGAGGTTTTTAGAGTACAAGGTTAAAGGGCCCACATCTGGCAAGAGTTTTTGTTTGTTTGTTTGTTTCTGTGTTTTGAGGCAGGGTATAGCTCTGGAACTTGCAATGTAGTCCAGGCTGGCTTTTAACTCACAGAGCTCTGTCTAGCTAAGATTCACCACGCCCCCTGTGGGAGCCTTCTCGATGGTGGGGTGCTCTGATATGGGTGGGAGGCATACATGGCGATGCAGAACAAGTGCTAGTTTGTGTCTCTCATCATTTTTAAAAGTTTTTATTAGCTGGGCGTGGTGGTGGCATACGCCTTTAATCCCAGCACTTGGGAGGCAGAGGCAGGTGGATTTCTGAGTTTGAGGCCAGCCTGGTCTACAGAGTGAGTTCCAGGACAGCCAGGGCTGTACAGAGAAACTGCCTCGAAAAACAAAAAACAACAACAACAACAAAAATTATTATTAATTACCTTATGTTATGTGCACGAGTGTTTTGCTTGCATGTTTATCTGTGTACCGGCTGCATGCCTAGTGCCTGTGGAGTTCAGGAGAGGGCATCAGATCCCCGGGAACTGGAGGTACAGTTTCAAGCCACCATGTAAGTTCTGGGTATCTGGTCTCCCTACAAGATCAAGAGCTAATCACTGAGCCATCATCTCTCCAGCCTCAAGATTTCATTTTGAATTATCATCGTGTGACCGTGGGTTTGCGCATGTGTGGAGGGGTCTGTGAAAGTCAGAAGAGCACATCAGCTCCCTGGGAGCTGGAGTTACAGGACGTTGTGAGCTGCCAGACATGGATGCTGGGAATCAAACTCAGGTTCTTCACAAGAGCAGTGAGTGTTTTAAATCACTAAATCATCTTGCCAGCTCCTGTTTTCCTTTTCTTTCTTTCTTTCTTTTTTTTTTTTTTTTTTTTTTTTTTTTTTTTTTTTAGCCCTGGCTGTCCTGGAACTCACTTTGTAGACCAGGCTGGCCTCGAACTCAGAAATCCTCCTGCCTTTGCTCGTTTTTTGCTGTGCTTACAGAGGACCCAGGTTTGATTCAGCTCACGAACATCTGAAATTCTAGTCCCAGGATATCCGGTGCCACGTGCTGGCCTCCTTGGGCTCCTGTGCACACGTGGTGTGCATAAACTCGTTAGTGCATACACATGAAAATTGAAAATGAAATGAAAATAAAGGGAGTCTTTATTTTCTTATCCATTCATTGGTCATTCCGCCTGCGAATGGGACACGCACAAGGTATGTGCCCTTCGTGGTGATCTGTAGGTAGACCCTCCCACCAATCATGACTCTGTCTATTCTGGAGGGCTGGCAGCAGGGTAGCTGGTGACAAGCCTGTACCAGCACAGAGGTCTTTTTTGGTACACGCACCAACGTGATCCCACCTTTATCAGAGCAAGGGGTGGTCCTTCAGTTCCTTTGTAGTGGGTTGCAAGCTCCCATACCTGACAGTTACTATCAATGTTCTGACTCGTGATCCTCCTGCCTCTGCCTCCTTCAGCAAATCCCATCGGAGTGCACCACCACAACCAGCATGTTGCGTCTCTTCTAGTCTTAACATTTCCAGGTTGTCTCATGGATGGGGTGACAGAGTGTGTAGTAGACCTTGGAGACAAGTTTCTTCTATTTAGTATTGTCCTTGGTGTGGCTCAGGCTGGGAATAAATCCTTTTGATATCTTTCTCCTCATCACCATTGAACCAATGACCTTGCATTTGCTAGGGAGACACTGCTGCTGAGCCACACCCCCAGAGCCTCCCTGGGGGATTCTAGGCAGGGGCTCTACCACTGAGCCACATTCCCAGCCCCTTACTGGGGGGATTCTAGGCAGGGGCTCTACCACTGAGCCACATTCCCAGCCCCTTACTGGGGGATTCTAGGCAGGCATTCAATAATACAGCTAAATTCCTAATCTTTCTGTTTAAGACAGGGTCTGTCTGCGTAGCCCATGTTGGCCTAGAACTCTTTTTGTAAAATAGACAGGTCTGAAACTCTTATAGCCTCCTGCATCAGTCTTCTAAGTGATGTGATTATAGGTGGTCCACACCAGGCCTGGTTCCTGTCAGTCACTTGGATAGGACCCTGTGTTGTGGTTGTGCCACACAGATACACACACATACTAGCTACATCTCAGTGACAATCCAGGCATTCCTAAAGAACTTGTGTGCTCAGTTTGGGGCTATGCAAAGTCGGGGGAGGGAGCCTCTTCCTGAACCCTTTGTTCAGGAGCATCTTCCATGTGTCTTTGGGAGCTGACTCTGGGCCAGGAATGCACCTACTACCCCTGGTCTCAGGAGCTGGAATTTCATCCCTCGTTTCTGGTGACTCACACAGTGAGCTCCTGAGATGAAATTACACCTTCCCGCTGCCACCCCCGGGGCCTCTGGTCCTGGATCCTCTGCAGCCCAGGTGGGCTCTGGAACAGTCGATGCTGTAGGGCTAAGGAGAGCTGTGGTTGGGATGGTGCCAGGTGGGGAGCCATCTGCTGGGTGATGTCATGTCCATCTCTTATGTTCCCTTGCTCCAGGAGTCAGCTGGGAGGAGCGGGGTGGTCCCGGTGATGTGTCAACAACTGTAGCTGGTTGCTGTGGACATTCTTAAGTTTCTTTTGTGGGGAGGGAAGCAGGATGGGAGGGCTTGTGGTCCTCACAGCCGTGGCTGTGATTTATGTGAGACAGAAGAAAACTGTATTTTCTTGGTTGGTGGTGATGGGGGGATTGGGGTGCGCGTGCAGTGAGGGGATGTCTGTGTGTGAGGAGCCTTCCCTTTCCTTCTTTCTTTTCCCCTCCCCTTTTTTTGAGACAGTGTCTCAGGTTGCCCTCTAACTGGGTATTTCAGCAAGAATGACCTTGAACTTCTAATCCTCCTGTCTCTGTTTCTCAAGGACTGGGATTACATGCTTTTACCCCCCATGCCTGGTTTATTAAGTGCTGGGGATCAAACAGTGTTTTGTGATGCTAGAGGCAAGGTCGTGACAACTGAGCCCTTGTCTGTTTCTGTCTGTCTGTCTGTCTGTCTGTCTGTCTGTCTGTCTCTCTCTCTCTCTCTTTCTCTCTCTCTCTCTGTGTGTGTGTGTGTGTGTGTGTGTGTACATGTACCGCAGTGCACATGTAGAAGTCAGAGGGCAACTCTGTTTTCTCCTTCCACTGTGTGGATTACAGGAGGCGAAACTCAGGATGTCCCTGGAATGGCGGGGAGTGCCCTTACCAGCCAAGCCATCTTGCCTGTCCTTTCTTGAAATGACATCTTGCTATATATAGCTCAGGCTGGTCTTGAACTCTGGGTCCAACTCTCTCAGCTTCCTGAGTGCTGGGACCACAAGTGTACACTACCACTTCTGGCTTAAATGTGGCTTTTGTTTCTTCTCATTACCATCAGCCCTCCCTCCCTCCCTCCCTCCCTCCCTCTGTCCTCCTCTCCCTCCATCCTCCTCTCCCTCCCAGTCTTGTGGCTAGAACCCAGGGCAGGACACACGCTACGCAAACTTCTACAATTAAGCTACCCCCCAGTTGTGAGTTTAGGGGTTTCAAAACCTTTGGTGTGTATGGTTATTCTGGCTTTCCCCTGACAAGTTTTGCCACCCTCAGCACCCACATCCACTCCGTGCTGTCCCTGTATCCCTTCCCTATCTCCTGAAGTCTATAGTGGTTGGACCCTTGGGGCCAGCACTCATCTTTGTCCTTGGTGAGCTCTGGGCCAGTAGCTGGTACAAATGGGATCCAGAATACTCCCAGGTGGCCCGTCAGTTGAACAGGACCCCTGCCAGCCCACCTATCTCCAGGGTGGTCCTTGCGGCTTCTGGGGGTTCTTGTGACTGGGCCAGGTTGGTCTCCTGTTTATCTAGGAGCTGGTTTTTCAGGACTAGCAACTTCTAGCAGCAAGGCTCAGGCTTGGGGTGAGTGGGGCCCTGCAAGGGAGGTGACTCCCCTCTTTGTGCACCCTGGCTTCCAGGTGTCGGAGCAGCACCCGCCCTGCTCCCAAGCAGGTGGGCAAACCGCATCCTCCTCTTTGATCCAGATCCATCGCCCGCCCACCCTGGGCCAGCCACAGCCTGAGACTCTGTGGTCTGAGCACCTCCAAGCTGAAAGACTCTTTGGTGTTCCCGAGTCAGAGGCCGTCCATGGCACTGCCGCAGGGCGTCCGTCCCCAGCTCACAGGGGAGTTCAGTGCAAACGTCAGGGCCTTTGAAGCCAGGCAGGAGTGGGTTCGAGTTCCAGCTTGACCACTGACCTGCTGAGTAGCCTCGGGCAAGGGATTTCACCTTGGGAACAGAGCAAAGCATCATGGGAACAAAGAACAATCTTAGGGGGAGATTTCGTGTGTGTGTGTGTGTGTGTGTGTGTGTGTGTCTGAAGTCGATTCCAGGGGCCAGATCTTGTACATCAACATGGCTCCTCTGACTAGGCATCACTTCCAAAGACCTTCTAGGTTTCTATGATCCAGCCAGAATGCAGACACACCCTGAGTTACAGTATGATCTGGCTGGAATATGGGCACGCCCTTAGTGCATACCTTTAATCCCTAACAATGAAGGTAAAGTTAGTTTGTAGAAGGAAGTGGCCATGTTTGAAAGTGATGTCTAATTGAGAGGCGGTCAAAGTTAGGAATCAGAAACAGATTTGACAGAATGAGTCAGAAATAGGATATGCCCAACTCTCAGCATAGGAAAGAGAGGGTTAGGGGGAGGGGAAGGGAGAGGGAGAGTTGGCTGGGGAGGGAGAGGTGTATGTGTACAGTTTTACAGAGGCAGGCTGCAGAGAGAATAAGCTAGATGACACAGGTGAAAACAGGAGCCAGAAAACAAGAACAGATTGGCAGAGTTAGTGTGAGGTCAAGCAGAGCAGTTCAGGCAGAAGCCAAGAGAGACCAGATTGAGTCAGTCAGCTTGGAAGATTAGTGTATGGAGGCTAGACGCTTCCAGGCCTAGGTCTAGGGATAGTTAGGCCAGAGAATAAAGTGTTCTGGACTCAGCCCAAGCTAAGTATGGCTTGGGTATATACGTCTAAGGAAATAAAAGGGACATTTATAAGATTTCCCATCTTGCCATATGGGTCTCAGGGACTGAACTTGGGCCATTAGGGTTGGCAGCAAGTACATTTACCTGCATAACCTCCCCCATCCCTCTTTTTGAAATGGGAACTGATGTTAGCCCCTGATGGCTCATTTAGTAGCTGATAATGACTTTGAACTTTTGTTTCTTAAATCTTTTGTGTGTATGCATTCTTGTGTATGAATATGCATGCATGCATGCATGCCGTATCATGGCAACCGTGTGGACATCACAGGATGACCTGTGGTGTCAGGCCCTTAGGTTTATCTTCTTTGAAGCAGGGTGTTTTGTTTCTGGTTATGATCTCACAGATGGCTGCCCTGTGAGGTTATGGGAATTCTCCTGACTTCACCTCCTATCTAGCAGTAGAAGTAATGGGATTGTGGGTGTGTGTTTCAGTGTCTGCATTTGTGTGTGTTCTGGGGACTTGAACTTGGGTCCTTATAGTCACACTGCAAGCATTTTATCCACTGAGCCATCTCTCCAGCTGATAGATCAGCTGTTTTAGAAGCCTGGGTATGGCATGGTTACTTAGGGCAAGCTGGTTGCCATCCCAGAAAACAGTTGTGTTTTGTTTGCTTGAGACAGGATTTTACAATGTAACCCAGGCTGTCCCCCTGGCTCAGTCTCCAGAATGCATCACCACACCCAGCATAAAGAATTTTGGTTGTTTGGATTTGTTTTGGCTTTTTGAGACAGTGTTTCTCTGTGTAGCCCTGGATGTCCTGGAACTCCCTTTGTAGACCAGGCTGACCTTGAACTCACCAAGATATGCCTGTCTCTGCCTCCCAATCCCTGCCTGTCTCTCAAGTGCTGGGATTAAGGGCACGCTGCTTTCGCCATCACCACCTCCTCCTGGCTATAAAGAATGTTTTTATATTACCTGTCTGTTTCCTGGACCCAATAACTGCTTGTAGGTCTCGGCTTGGAAGACATTTTTTTGTGGCGAGTGTCCTTGATCTTCTCCGCTTCTCCAAGCTTGTGTTACAAGTTTCTCCCAGGAGTCCTGTCGCCTGAGTCTTGAGGCCCAGCCACAAATGAGAGAGGTGTCTTTCTGTCTGTCATGTTCACAGACATCAGCTTCCATCAAGTCAGACTGGACAGAACTAGTGTAGCTCCCAGTTGCATGCCTGAGCACCTTGCTCTGTAAGGTGCTTAAGAGGGTTCAAGGCATACGTGCAAGTGGACATAGATGCCAAATTTGGATCACAGGTACAAGTCCTGGCTGGACTGCAGAGCAAGTTCAAGGCCAGCCTGCACAACTCACTGAACCTGGGTCAAAATAGTAAGTAAGCCCGGTGTGTTGGTATGCAGTTTTAATCCCAGCATTGGGGGGCAGAGGCAGGGGCATCTCTGGGAGTTAAGCACCAGCCCGGTCTGTTTAGCAAATTTTAGTGCAGCCAGGGCTACATAGTGAGTCCCAGTCTCAAACAAAATAAAATAAAAAAATAGAAAGTAAATCCAGACATGGGTGGTGCATTCCTGTAATCCCAGCATTCAGGATGTGAATCAGGAGGGTCTGGAGTTCAAGGTCAGCTTCCGTTGTATAATAAGTTCAAAGCCAGACTGAGCTACTTGAGATCCTGTCCCCTGCCACTGGATCCCCTGTACTTATCACAGGGGGTTGGTTAACTACTTGATGGCTTTGAGTCTTCTGAGAGGCCGTCAGCCGAGCCATGGCAAGCAAGGCAGGGAAGCTAACCATAAAACTGGTTAGCGCATCATCTAAAATACATCATGGAGGAAAAGATCTCGGGAATGGTCTGCAGGGGAGCGAGGTACTCAGTTTCACTCTTCAAAACCCCTGGTGTCTCTAGAGGAACTCTTATGCCTCCTTATGCCCACTCGAATCCCTGAAAATACAATGGTTACAACTTGATAGGTAGGGGGCTAACATCCAGGACAAGCTTCTGGAGGGGCCTCAGGAAACTCTGATGATGGGGGTGGATGGGGCATCTTAGATGTTGTCCTGTGCTGGGATGACTTCACACAGTCTGGGGAACAAAAGCCCTAGCTTTTCTTTCTAGTGCCCTTAAACTCAGAATCCTCCCTCCCAGTGGAGGGAGGCATCACATGCAGGAGTCACACACTCAGCTGCCTGGGTTTTATTCTGGTATGGGTGTTGTGTCTCTAGCTGTATCCATTCTCTCTCTCTCTCTCTCTCTCTCTCTCTCTCTCTCTCTCTCAATAATTCATTTCTATTTTATGTGCCTTGGTGTTTTGCCTGCGTGTATATCTGTGTGAGGGTCTCTCAGATCGCCTGGAGGTAGAGTTACAGACAGTTGTAAGCGGCTATGTGGGTGCTGGGAATTGAACCTAGGTTTCCTGGAAGAGCATTCGGGGCTCTTAACTGCTGAACTTAACTGCTCTCCAGCCTCCTGTGTCCATCCATTTATGATTTACAAGGAGCTCTGAAGACTTCTGAATGTGGGTGTGAGGAGGAAAGGTGGGCGGGGCAGGGGTGAGACTTAGCTGTAGAGCCCCTGCCTAGAATCCCCCAGTGAGGGGCTGGGGGCGTGGCTCAGTGGTAGAGCTTCTGCCTAGAATCCCCCAGTGAGGGGCTGGGGGCGTGGCTCAGTGGTAGAGCCCCTGCCTAGAATCCCCCAGTGAGGGGCTGGGGGCGTGGCTCAGTGGTAGAGCCCCTGCCTAGAATCCCCCAATGAGGGCCTGGGGGCGTGGCTCAGCTGTGAGATACTTGGCTAGCCTTGAGTTGAATCCCAGGAATTCTGGAGGGCAATGAGTCTTAAGGATTAGAGCATGCTGGTATACACCTGTCAATTCCAGCTCTCCAGAGACTGAGGTAGGAGGCTGACGGGTTCCAATGGTAGCAGTGCCTGCCTGTCAGACCTCAACCTCGTGGCCTAAAAGCCCAGGTTCCTGGTGAGCATCTCTTTGGAACCCGGTGAATCTTTTCTGACTTAGTCAATGCCCCTCCATAATTGCTTTTTCCAAACTTAACCATTTCACCCCTGCTGGCTCAGTTCCTAGTTGTTCATCCCCAGACTGCCGCCCAGTCGCGGGGAATCAGTATCCAGTCACTGAAACACCAGGAGCACAGGCAGCCGGGGTGGGACCGCCTTCAAATGTAAAATTAAAAACTTAAGCTCTTCTTCTGCTGCCCTAGAAATTGTAGCCTGCTCATGAAGCGTGGGTTTCTGTCCAATTAATCAGAGTCACACAGCATTATGTAGGCTGGCGTAGGACTGAGACGGAGCGAGTGGGACCTGGGATGGAAATCCATGAAGAGCAGCGTCTTGGATGTTGTGGCGTATAGGGGTTAGAGTAAGAGAAGACAGAGCAGGAGCTGGGGAGCGGAGCGGTCGGGTAGAGGCAGGGGCAGCGGTCAGCAGGACTGTGTGGCCGAAGGATTGTAGAGAATGTCATGACATTGGTTCAGGTAGTAGAAGAGATCAGACTAAGGAAGAAAAAGGTTGTAGACTGTCCTGCTGGGGCTGAAGTCAAGAGAGCCCTCAGATAACTAACTCCTTGTTTAAGTTCCATTAGCAGATAGGGAAACTGAGGTTGTGGAAACCAAGTATCCTGATCCATATTGCACAGCCTTTCCTGGGGCTCTGCTCTCATCCCATTGGTTCAGAGGGTAGAAGGGCAGGCGGCAGTGGGCGGGGCAGCCGGCTCGGAAGGGTGAGTCGTCCCCCGCCCCCACCTCCGCCCCCCCCCCCCCCCAGCCAGCGCCCAGGGTTAGATCATCCCAGAGCCTTTGGCTGTTTTCCATGCAGCCTTCATTTCCCGACATGAAAGGACCTGATGCCCCTCCACCTCCTAGATCTTCTCAGAAGGCGTGTTTACGTCTGGCAGGGGGTCTCCAGAGACACCAGCTAGGGCCTCCCTCCCACCACAGCCTCGCCCTGGGGCTGGCGCTGCCTCAACTCTGGCTTTTCTGCTCTCCATCCTGACATCCATCCTGTACCGGAATAAATATATTGGGATACCATTGTGGAGAAGCCTGAATCTACATCTGGGAGTCAGGGTCTCCTCGGCTTCCAAAGACAGGCTTTCATGTCCCGCTCTGTTCTACCTGTGTGTGGAGGCCACATGGACAGTATGTGGGAGTTGACATCAGAGCAATGGGAGTGGGGGAGAACTCGGCTATCACAGTTGCTCAGTAATCCGCACTCAGGGTTGCCTAGCCTGGTGTCAGACGCTGTCCGTGTGGCCTCACATGTAGCCCTCACCACATCCAGAGCTGTTGATACTCATTTGCCATGAAGCAGCTGTGGTAAGGAGAGGCTTGTGCCTCTGAGCCACGCCCCCAGCCCCTCCCTGGGGGATTCTAAGCAGCGGCTCTACCACTGAGCCACGCCCCTAGCCCCTCACTGGGGGATTCCAGGCAATGTTAGTATCTACAGGAAGACTTTATATGCCAGTGCTGGCACCTTCTATTCCATCTGCCACCAGTTACCCAGATACAATCATTTAAGTTGAGGACAGATCCCTGTATTCTGATGACCCCATTAGAATCATCTGGCCTCGAGCTGGGGGTGCAGTTCCATTGATAGAGTACTTACCTTATTGGCAGGGGACTCTGGGTTCCATTCACAGCACCACATAAACCAGGTGTAGTGTCATATACCTGTGACCCCAGCCCTGGTAAGGGGGAGGCAGGAGGATCAAGAGTTCAAGGTCATCCTCAGCTGCATTGCAAGTTGGGAGGCTAACCTGGGCTACCTGAGACCCTGTCTCAAGCTTAGCGCTGCTGTGCCTGTCGTGGCTTGTTGATGTGTGATTGCTTATAGAGTACCTGTTGTATAGCAGACACTGTTGGCTCTGTCTATCAGCAGTGGTCAGAACGAGAAGGGAGGTCCGTTGGGACTACCATCTCCAGACCACCACACTGCTTTCCCACCAGATGGAACGTAGGAGAAACTGGCCATGAGGTGCTTTGAGGTGGTCACCTGAGTTTTTAACCAGTGTCTGTGGAAAGGGAGTGGAGTCCCGGTGCCCCACTGGACGTGGGTCTTCAACTCAGTGTGTAGGAGGCTTCAGGAAGCACGGCCCTTAACCCTGGCTGGGGCGTGTCTCTGTTCAACCATGCTTTCCCCTCCTAAAGAAGGAAGCTCTGTGGAGCCTCCACTGTCCACTCTGTTGACCTCTTAAGTCCCTGCCCTCTACGGTTTTGGTGTCCTAGCGTCTTTCCTGACCTTTGACCTGCCTCTCCGAGGTTCTCAGTGGCCAGTCTTCTACCTGCCTAACTCCACCCACCTTCCCAGTCTTTCTATGCCTCAGCTACTTTCTCATCTACCCCTTGTTCTCTGCGATCCCCCCTCCCCCCCATCGCTCTTTCCAGCCCAGGGACCCTGCCAGGAATTCCCTTATAGCCTCGTGGGCCTTGGGCATCCAATCAGAGGCTCAGCTTCTCCCCTTCCGCCTTCTTTCTTTCCCAGGGAATTGGCATCCCTGTGAATGTTTGAGTTGGGTGTCTCAGGACCCCATGTACCCCCTAAACCACTGCCCTGACGTCTTCCTGCCTGCTTCAGACTTGACATCATCTTCGCTTCTCTTCTCAGACTCCAGTCTTGACCCCGGGCAGCTTTACCTGAGCCGTAACCCCTCAGCTCTGTTGGGCATTGCACCTGCTCTATAAGCCCTTCTGTGTGTGGCTCCTGTTGGCTTGAATGTCCTTGGTCCCAGGGCCTTAAGGCCGCTGTCCGTTGTCTTCGCCCGTCACTTCCTGCTCCTCACCTCATCACTGCAAACCCTGATCCCCACCTCACCCACTTGCCCAGCCTCCAGCCGAGGTTGCTGCCCTGCTCAACCCTGACCGCGACACGTGGGCGGCCCTGGCTGGCGGCTGGGTTTCCTGGGCAGCCAGTCATTTGGCAAGCCTTCAAAGTCTGCTCGGCTCTGTGGACTGGGAGGTGGGTACTTTGGGCTGGGGCGGGGCAGGCGTCCCCCTTGATGACCGCGTTGCTGAGGTCATCTCTGGCATCATCCCCTTTGGGGAACCACTCCCCAGCCCCTCATCGCCGCCCATCATTTTGTGCTTCTTGCTTGCCACTAATTTTGTCTTTTTTTGAGGTCAGGTCTTATACAGCCCAGGCTGGCTTCAAGCAGACCCAGTTTATGACTGAGCCCAGGGCTTTGTGCTTGCTGGGGACGTATTCTAGTGCACGCTTGTAATCCCAGCACTGGGGAGACTGAGGCAGGAGAATCAGGAGTTCAAAGTCATCATCCTCAGCTACATAGCGAGGTGGCAGCCAGCCTTGGGTCCCGTCGTCAGCACCACATATGTTGATGTTTGTCCTCCAGCATTGAGGGGGATGAGCCGGGAAGACTAGAATTCAGTGTCCTTTGTCAGCTATGTCGAGGCCAGCCTGAGCTGACTGAGACCCGGCTTCAGAAAACAAAACAACGCCACCCCAAATACCCCACAAAAATTGGCTCGAATCCCAGCAGTCTGTGTTTTTGCCTTGTCATAGAGATATCCCTTCCCAACTTGATGCCCAAGCATGCTGGTATGGTATGGTGTGTGTGAGCTCCTGGCCATGGTCACTGCATGTGTGACCATATCTGTCTTTGTGTGCGTGTGCGTGTGTGTGTTGCATGTATGCACATGCCCACACAGAAGGTATTATTGTGGGAAGTTCTATGTCTAGGCACCTGGCCAGTTGTCCTCTCTGCTGGGCCAAGGGCTTGCTCCATCTATTCCCCAGCCAGAGGCAGGCTGTGCTGTGAGGAGTGGTAACCCGCCCCAGGAGAGGCCCTGCTGCCTGGAGATTAGTCTCCAAGGCCACGCTGCCAGTTGCCATAGGCACTCGGGTTCCAGATAGCGCTGTGATTTCTCATCCTGGTCACGCAGGCGGCTGCCAGTGTCGCCTAACCGGAGCCAGGAGCCAGGAACCAGGAGCCAGGCTTTAAATAACTGGTGGAAACCTGACCCTCCAAAGGAACTGTCTGCTTACCAAGGCCTGGCCTCCCCTCCTAGGGGCAGGCTCGGGCAGCTGCACGCCTCCCGCTATAACCGGAGTCTCCGGGGGAGGGGGTGGGGTGGGGAGCTTGGAGAGACATGACGGGGGTCCTTCTGAGGAATCGAAGCCTCAGAACACAGGGAAGGACACAGATCCCTACCCTGAGCCTCTGACCTCTTGCCCTTGAGGGCTGTGTAGCACCCCCTAGGATTCTGGACTTCTGACGAGGAGGGACTTCTAATAACCAGTCCTGAAATACATCCCTGTCCCCGACTCCACTGCCCCAGCATCGCTAGAAGGTGGCATGAATCCTGGACCTGAAATCTACTGCCTGCTTCCTGGCCTTGGCCTTGCCCAGCGCCCTGTTTTCCTGTCCCGAGGGTGAGGCCACACTCCTGGATGTCTGTGTCTTTTGTTTTGAATTTTTAAATATTTACTCTAAATATTTTCTTAATTACTTTTATTTGTTTTTTTGCATGTGGGTAGATAGAGGTCAAAGGGCAACTCTTGAGGAGTGGCTTCTCTTCCTTCTTCCACGTCTGTCGGTCCTGGGGATTGTTCCCATGTCGTAGGGCTTTGGAGGTGAGGGCCATCTCCAGGGACCCGATTTTGTTTTGTTTTGAAGGAATGAAATTTCTGTCTCTGCTTCCCAAGGTAGTTAAGTGCCTACAGCAGGGTGCTTTAGGTCATTTTTGAAACAGAAAACAGTAAAAAAAAAAAAAAGGTCTGGGGTGATGCTGCAGGCCTGTGATTTATGCACTTGGGAGGGAGGGGGGACACAGCCTTTGCTACTTGGCAAGTGAGAGGCCACCTCTGGCTCCAGGAGACTCAGCTGGGGGCCCAAGGATGGAGCTCCCTGGGCGGAGTGCTCACTCGAACACAAAGCCCTCCGTGGATGAGAGTCAAGGGTCATCCTTAGCTACATACTGAGTTTGAGGCCAGCCTCAGCTCCAGGAGGTTCTGTCTCACAGCAGGGGGTGTGCGGGGGGGGGGAACCCTGTGCAGGGCGTGGTGGCCCACAATTGGCACCCAAGCTACCGAGTAGGCAGAACACACACTCAGGGTTAGCCTGGGTAACTTAGCAAGAGCCTAAAATTAAAATGCAATAAATGTGAAAAACACTTTATTCCAAGTGATGACTGTAATAGTACTTTTTTTTTTACACACCAGACCCCTTTGCCAGCTCCCTGACTGCCTACTGTCCCCAGTCCCTCACGCTTCTAAGATACCCAGCCATTTGACTGCTCCTCTTTCCATGTGTGTTATGTGCTGTCCGTGTGTGGACATGTGCACGTTTACATGTGTGGGTGCGTACATGGGTGGAGACGCAAGGCTGACGTTGTAAACCTTCCTTCCACTCTCTTCCCCCTTGTCAGCTCACTGATGTGGCATAGTCTTTGCTCTGTGGATCCCTTGTCTCCACCTTTTAAGGCTGGAATTGCAGAAGGGCCACCACGGCCCCTACCCCTCAGCATTTACATGGTGTTAGGGCTTCCTGTCTCTGGTTCTTTTAAGTTGTTAATAAAAGTTATGCATGTATTTGTATATTTACATGTGGAGGCTGGAGGGCAGCCTCCAGTGTCATTCTCAGCTACGGGCCACTTTGAGTGTGAGTGTGTGTGTGTGTGTGTGTGTGTGTGTGTGTGTGTGAGTGTGTATGCATGCATGTATTTGTGTGTGTATACACATGTATTCGTATGTGTGTGCATCTGTGTATATACTCATGGATGTGCTCGCATGTGTGTGTGTGTGTGTGTGTGTGTGTGTGTGTGTGTGTGTGTGCTCGTGTGCATGTGTGGCCATGGCACTGGTCAGAGGACAATCTCATGGATTGTTCCTCCATTCCGTTCTCCTTTGAGTCAGGGTCTCTTGTTATTTTACCACTGTGTTCTCCAGGCTTAGCTGTCCTGGTACTGTGTCCGGCTTTTCCCCGTCAGAGTCAGGCTTGTGTGGCAAGAACTTTTACCCACTGAGCCATCTCCTTGTTCTCTGAGACACGATCTCTCACTGGCCCGGGACTCTTCAGTTAGACTAGGCTGGTCATCCAGTGAGCCCCAGGGATCTGTCTGTCTCCTCAACACTGAGGCACCACCATTCCTAGCTTGATGTCACATGGCTGCTGGAGATTGTATTCAGAGTCTTCCTGGCAAGCACTGTGCCCACAGAGCCATCTTGTCATCTCCCTCACAGTCTGACTTCCGAGGCCAGGGTTTGACCTGGCTTTGAACTCTGTATACCGTGAACTTTCGCACCTGGAATCTTTCTTCATCATTTCGACACCCGGCCCTGATGTTGCGTGAGGCGGAGGTTGGCTGCCTGTCTGATGTGTTTTCCAGTAGACGGGGCTCTAGGGAACGGACGGGAGGCGTGCCGAAATCACGAGGTTGAAGGTTTCTTTCTCTAAAAGTCCTCATCGGCTTGAAGGAAGGAAGGATGTCCCCATGAATGGTGCGGCACATCTGTAATCCCAGCGTTTGGGATGCTGAGGCAGGGGAAATTGTAAATTCAAGGCAAAAACTGGACTACACTGTGAGACCCTCCCTCAAGAATCTATAGGCTATGGGGCTGGCTGGGTGGCTCAGAGGGCCGTTAGTGGCGCATGACATCAACCCCATGGACTGAGTCCCACCCGTCTGGTGGGGGGAGATGTTGACTCCGGAGGGTTGTTCTGTTTGTCACATACTTGATGTGACAAACCCCCTACTCTAATAGACTGATAAATGCAAATCAAGCTTCAAAAATAACCAGAGCCTGAAGCAGGAATTACCACAGGTGGAGGCCAGCCTGGGCCACATAGGGAGATACCGTCACAAGACAAAAACAACCCGTATGTCGTAGATACAGGGCTGTGGTAGAGCCCCTGCCTAGAATCCCCCAGGGAGGGGCTGGGGTGTGACTCAGTTGTAGAGCACCTGTTTAGAACCCCCAATAAGGGGCTGGGGGCATGGCTCGGTGGTACACACTGACCTGTTAAGCATAGGTCCTAGATTCTATCTCCAGTATCAAAGGAAAAAAAAAAAGAAAAGAAAAGAAATTGCATTTGCAAGTGACATAGGAGTTATGCCCATAGGAGAGCCTGTGGAGTCCTGGTGTGGCCTGGGATAAGGGTGCCGCGATCTTGAGACATAGGCTGTCCCTGCTGGACCTTCATGGAGATAGCTGGATGAGAGGCACATCTGGCTGAGTATCAGGACACTGTATAAGCATCCTTAGCAGTGCCGAGGGATGGGTTGCTTCCTTCCTTCAAAAATTATATTATTGTTTATTTGCTTGTGTATATATATTGTTTTATTTGAGAGAGAGAGAGTCTGACATGTTAGACTCCAGGAGTCCATTCATTTCCACCATGTGAGTCTCAGCAGGATTTGAACTCGGGTCATCCCGCTTGATGGGCAGTGCCGTTACTCACTGAGTCATCTCTCTCGTCTCTCTGGCTTCAGACGTGATTCTCTTCTCCTCTTCCTCTTCTTTCTCCTGCTTCATCTTTTGGATCTAGGAAACGATGTTGTCCACACTGCCCTAGAATTCACTGTGTGGTGGAGGATGGCCTTGAACTCCCGCTCCTCCTTTCTCTGCCTCCTGCCTGTTGCCGTTGCAAGCTTGCCATGGTACACGTGGATAAGAGGTGTTTTCTAAACTGGCTGAAATTTTCTTCTCATTTCATTTACCATCGTGGCTAACTAAGAAGAGGAAATATGAGCTGTTGTAACCTTGTAACCTTGGCCATGGTTTTTGTGAGTCAGGTTGCACAAAAACGGGGCCAGCTGCTTGGGGGAGGGACAAGGGACGAGACCATCTTCTGTGCTTATTTTATTTTCTGTATGCTCATATGTGTGTCATGCATGCGCAGAGAGGCCAGAGGACATGTTGTGAGAGTCGAATCTTCCCTTCTACCGTGTGGATCCCTTAGATCAAATACAAATCCTTGGGCTCCTGGCAGACACCTTCACCCACTGAGCAATCTCACCGGCCCTTGGTTGGTTTTCCAAGGAAAGGTTTCTCTCGCTGTACAGGTAGCTTAGGCTGGTCTCGAACTTGGATTCTTCATCTTCCACCTCCTGAGCGCTGGGGTAAGTGTGTGCTACCTGAGATCCTCTTTAGAAGGCAAAGTGTCTGTGGGGGTGATCCTGTCCATCCCACCTGAGCTATCCCCCCGAAGACGAGGGCTTCCTTGGACGGTTGGGATATCGACATCTCCCATCATTCTCCCAACGTGACATGTGCGAACTCGGAAATCCTGGACTCAGACCTTGGGGAGACAGTGGGTGGGCCCGTCCACACCCAGATGTTGGCAGTGGGATGAATTTAGGTGGTGCCCGTGGCTGAGCGGGCACAGTAAGTTTTGGGGCTCATATCTTACTTGTGGTCTTCAGCTGTAGTCACATGGCTATCTTTATCTTGTAGAACTGAAAGGCTAAGCTAGGTGTGGTGGTGCACACCTCTGATCCCAGCCCTTGGGGCACTGAGGCAGAAAGAACAGGTGTTCAGGGGCAGTCTAGGAGTCTGAGTAAGACCTTATCTCATCCCCGGCCATACCACACTGGGCATGCCTGAAGCGAAGCAGGGTTGGACCAGGTTAGGACTTGGATGGGAGACCCTATCTTAAAGGATATCTCTGAGCCAGCAGTGATGGTGCACACCTTTAATCCCAGCATCTGGGATGCGGACGCAGGAGGAATTTGGTGAGTTCGAGGCCAGCCTGGTCTACAGAGTGTGTTACAGGACAGCCAGGGCTATACAGAGAAACTTTGTTTCAAAAAAAAAACAACAAAAAAACAGTAACAACGAAAATATATACACACACTCAGATGTCTAAAAAGTCCAGAAGAGGGTGTCAGGTTCCCTAGACCTGGAGGTACTGATGGCTGTGAGTCACTTAACGTGGATTCCGGGAACTGAACTGGGGTCCACTGCCAAGAACAGAACACACTCTCAAGCTCCCAGCCAAATCTTTAGCCTCTCGCCTTTGTCTTTCAATTTTTTCATATATATATTATATATATATATATATATATATATATATATATATATATATAATATATATATGAAAACTGAGTGCAGGCTGTCTGCAAGAACAAGTGCCTTAGCCACTAAGCCATCTCTCCAGCCCCCCTCACTTTGTTTTTAGAGACAGTCTGTTACTAGGACCTGGGGCTCACCAGTTAGTCTATACTAGCTGGCCAGTGAGCCTCAGAGACCTGCCTCTCTCTGCCTCCCCAGTGGTGAGATAGGCAACCACCAACCCCAGCCTTTTTTACTTGGGGTCCTCTGGGATGAACTCTAGTCTGTATGCTTGTGTGGCAAACACTTCACCCACTAAGCCATCTTCTCACCCCCTCATAAAGTATCTTAAACGATGAGCCAAACAAGGACCAGCAACATGGCTCGGAGGGGGAAGGTACTTGCTGCCAAAACTTGATGACCTGAGTTTGATCCCTGGGACCCATCGTGAAGGAGCTGAAAGTTGTCCTGTGACCTCCGCAGGTGCGCCATGGTATGTTTGTGTATACACACATAAACAAATGCGATAAAAATAAATCAAACGAAACCAAACAGGCTGGGTGTGTTGGTTCTGAAGAAGAAAAAAAGAAAAGTGAGCAGGATACCAGCTTCCCTCGCTCTGCTTCCCAGTGATGGACGCCATGTGACCAGCCGCCTCCTGGCCCTGCCGCTGTGAGGGTCTGTGTTTCTCCACACTCTGTGTGTGTCCTAATTTACTATTCCTTTATTAAGGAATTAACTAATTATTGAAGCACTCGCTCACCGTGTAGTCCTGGCTGGCTTGGAACTCCCACTGTAGACCAGACTGGCTCTGAAATCAGATCTACCTTCTTCCTCTTCCTGAGTGCTGGGACTAAAGACGGCCTCCACCTCACCCAGCTTGTCTCGTATTTTATCAAAGCCAGATAAGTAAGATGTCCTGAGTCATTATGATATAATCACCACCAGTGGGGAACCGGGAGTCTTTTGGAAGTTCCAACAGATTCAGACTGTAACCAGAGGTGTGTGTGTGTGTGTGTGTGTGTGTGTGTGTGCGCGCGTGCGTGTAAATTGCTATATATCCAAAGCTAGGTGGAATTCTTAGTATATCTTAGGCTAAAGTGGGCCTTGCTATGTAGCCCAAGCTAGCCTGGAGCTTGGAGCTTGCAGCAATCTTTCTGCCTTTTTCTTGAGTGTTGGGATAACACGTGTTAGCCATCACACCTTGAGACATTTTCCATGGCAATGGGAATCCTTTGCCTGCGTGTGTGTATGAGCACAACACGCATGCCTGGTGCCTTTGGAGGCCAAAAGAAGGTATCAGATCCCCTGGAACTGGAATTGCAGATAGTTGTGAGCCACCGTGTGGGAACAGGGAACTGAACCCAGGTCCTCTGCAAGAGCAACAGGTGCTCCCGACCACGAAGTCCTCTGAACAACTCCAACCATCATGGCTGCCTGACTTGTTTCTTCCTTTAGGCTCTGGTGAACGCTGCTGCAGTGAAGAGAGGTGTGTGGGTCTCGCTGAGACTGTTGTTATCTTCCTGGAATATCAGGGTCGTGAGCCTCGTGCAGACCCAAGAAGATGACCATCAGACCTTTATCTGGCATTTAGCATCAGAGCATATTTCTCATGTCTGTAGTTAGAGATCTGTGCTATGTGCACAGAACCCGGTACACTGAAGTCCCTGCCACCTTGTCATCAAGGGCAGCTCACAACCCAGGCTTTGGGCTCCGATTACCAACTGGAAACGGGCTGTGTCCGTTATGAAATGCGCCAGGAGACAAACTTGTGGTGCTGAGACTCAAACTCAGGACCTCGAGAATACTAGGCAAATAGTCTACCACCGAGCTGCATCTCTAACAAACCAATTAATTATTTGAGACAGAGTCTCTCTTTGTAGCTCAGGCTGATTCACAACCTCCTATGTAGCTGAGGATAGCCTTGAACGCCTGTTTCTCCTGCCTCCATCTTAGCGATAGAAATGTAGGCCTGCGCCACCGTGTCTGGTTTATGTAGTACTGAGGACAAAACCTGTGTTGTCCAACACTCCTCCTCAGCCCCACAGGCATTGCTGGAGAGCCCCTCAGGTAGCCAGGCACAGTGGTGGCACAGCCCTGGGGAGTCAGAGGCAGGCTGGCAGAGAAACCCTATCTCTACCCACCCCCAAATCAATCAGTCAATCAGTCAATTAATCAATCAATCCCTCAGGCCTAGGCAGATGTGACTGGGAGGCAGGCCTGTGGACTGTGACATTCTCTCCCAGCTATGGGTAGAACACAAACGGCATTCTGGAATCCAGGGCCCTGGGCAATTCCTTCCCCTCTGGGCAGTTCATAGGACAGGAAATGGGGACTGTGGGTTGCTGGGGGAAAACAACATTCTTCCCCCTCAGCCAGAATGGGAGACACTGACTTTTGTTTGTTCTCTCGGGCTTCTTTTTGGAGAAACACAAGCATATGGTGGCGGCTGGTGCGGAGGCTGTGTTTGGGTGGTGTGCGTGCTTGACTTTGCCTTTTGCGCTTGCCTTGTGAGTTTTCTTCCCGTGTTGGCACCACCACCTGCTCCTCTGGTCCCCAGGACAGTGATACTGAGTCAGAGAACGTTTCCCGGGTCCAGAAGATTCTAGATCTCTCCAGTGGCTCTTGTGGGGTTTCCAGTGGGGAAGAGAGGGTAAGGGGTTTAGTAGCAGACCTAGACCTGCGATTTGAGGAGTTCTGAGCCTCTGGGAGGCCTTGTGTGTCCTGTCCCGGGGCCTGAGGACGAGGGGGTGGGTCTGCTGAACAGTATAGGAGCCTGTTGGGATGGTCCTGAGGCGCAGCAAGAAGCACAAGCTAGACCCTTGAGACCACAAGCATCTCAGATTTGGGGTTTTCCTTGGATTTTGGAATATTCCTGTCTAGTCGCGAAATACCTTGGGGACGGGACTCAAGTCTGAACAAGAATTTGGTTCCCGTTGCAGCTGTACCTTATGCACCACGTAGCCTGAAGGTAATTTGATTTTTTAAAAAAATTATTTTTATTATTTTTAATTATGCATATATGTATATGTGGGTATGTATGTGCACTTGAGAGGAGGGGCTTTGGTAAGCCAGGGGCTCCCGAAGCTAGAATTACAGGTGTTCGTCCTGGGAACTGAACTAGGGTCCTTTGGAAGAGCAGTACCTGGCCTTAATCACCGAGCTTTCTCTGCAGCCCTGTGATTTAAAAACACCTTTCCCCCCCTTATTACATTGTCCCCGGGTGAGGAGGGGCAGACATGTGACATGGACAGATTGCAGGAGGTGCTTCCCGCCTTCTGTCGTGTGGGTCCTGAGGACTGAGCTCAGGTTGGGAGACACAGTGCCAGTTTCTTCACCTGCGGAGCCACCCTGCTGGCTGGAAATTGGACTTCATAGTGTTTTGTTTTACTTGCTTATTTTTTTCTTCTTTTTGGCATTTCTTAGACAGGGTCTTATGTCGTCTGTGCTGGCCTTGAGCATGCTGTGTCTATGGCAGGTTTTGAGCTGTGTGTCATGTGCTTGGGTGCGCGCGCACATCTCTGCGCCTGTGTAGGTGCATTCAGAGTCCAGAGGTTCACATTGGAATGTCCTCTCCAGTTGCCACTCTCCCTTATTGTTTTGAGGCAGGGCCTCTCACTGAACTTGGAGCTTGCTAGGTTTTTTTTTTTTTTTTTTTTTTTGCTAGTCTGGCTGGCCAGTGAGCCTCCTGGGACCTGCCTGTCTCTGCGTCTCGGAACTGGGATTATAGGTGTGTGCTGCCATACCTGGCTTTTACGTGAGTGCTGGGAATCCAAGCTCGGGTGTTACATTTGCACAGCCTGCAATTTCCCTCTGAGCCATCTCCCCAGGCCCCTGGTTTTAAACTCTGGGTCCTCCTAAGTGCTATGATCACAGCAGTATGTCATTATACCCAGATGATTCACTGGTTGATTGGTAGATATTTTTGAGACAGAAATCTTATATAGCCCAAGCTGCCCTTCCTGCTTCTACCTCCTAAATGCTGGATTCTCTGAAAGCCCAACCATGCCTAGCAATTTATTATTTTTTTTATGTTTGCTTGTTTATTTAGAGCCAGAGTCTCGTTATATAGCCATGGATAGTCTAGCACTCACTCTGTAGAGCGTGCTGACTTCAAGCTTAGGGTGACCCTTAAGCTTCTACCGTTCTGAATGCTAAGACTATGGGCATGCACTATCATGTCCTTCTTGAAGGTAATTTTGGATGACGCGTGCCTCCATAGTGCTGCAAGAGGTCACCATGGATTTCCCTCCTGTGGCTTCGTATCAGCCAGCACTCAGAGTTTTAGATCCTAGAGTGTTTTGATATAGGATTTTTCAGATTAGGGAGGCTCAACCTATAAGCAAGGCACCTCGAGACGAGAGGGACCGTATTATCACCTTCGTGCAGGCAGGGCCCAGCTCCCTCTGGTGGGTGGGAGAATCACTCCCTGTCTCTGACCTTCTGTGGTATTGGCATGCCTTGGCTTGGGGCCGTGTGTGTTAATCAGTTGTTCGATACTGTGACAGAAGTACCCAGAGAAACTGTTTAAGCAGAGGAAAGGTTTATTTGTGACTCATAGTTTCTAAGGTCTCACATTCCGCGGTCTGCTGGCTCCTTTCAATTGGATCTGAGGTGAGGCAGAGCGTTGTGGTTCTGGAAGCAGGAGGCGTGGGGATTGTGGGGATGGACGAGGAGGCTACTGGCCTTATGGCATCCGGGAAGCAGAGAAGAGAGATGGAGAGGGAGAGGGGAAGGTCGGGAGAGAGGAAGAGGGACGGAGGGAGGGGAAGGAAAGGAAAGAAACACAGTGACCTACTTTCCCCAGCTAAGCCCCACCTCCTAGGCCTTTCCGCTGTGACCCCTCAGCGGGTCGCCGGTGTTGTACCCTCAGCATCCCACCACTCTTCAGTATCACTATCAGTGAGGGACCAAGACTTCAACAGACAAGGTTCTGGGAAGACACAACCCTGCTAAGTCATAGCAGCATTCGGTGCTTCAAGCTACCCCTTCCCCCCCTTTTTATTCTCTGAAGAAGGGTGTCACTGTGTAGACCACGCTGGCCTCAAGAACACAGGTCCTTGCCCCCCACCCCCCTCACACACCTCCAGAGCCGTGATGAAAGGCAGGAGTTATCTGGCTTTGACCAAGCCTCATCTTTAAGCTACCTGTTCTATGTGAGGTCTCCTTGTAAGAATGTGGCACCTGGGGTGGTGGTAGTGCCAGCTTCTAACCCCAGCACGCAGAAGGCAGGGGCAGGCAGATCTTTGTGAGTTTGAGGGTAGCCTGGTCTATAGAGTTTCTTTGCCAGGGCTATACAATGAAACGCTGTTTCCAAAAAAAAAAAAGTGGCAAATGCCTTTAATGCTAGAGTGAGTTCCAGGACAGCCAGTGCTACACAGGAAGTCCTATCTCAAAATAAAACAAAACAAAACAAAAACAAATGGGCTATTGCTGTAGTTAAATTGGTTGAATGCTCGGGAAGCCTTGGGTTCTATTCCCAGAAGCACATAAAACAAGGTGGGGGTCTATAATCCCAGCACTCTGGAAGAGGAGGCAGGAGAATCAGGATTCCAATGTCATGGCTTGATAGTAGGAGCTATAACAGCATAGTAAGCCCTTGGCTACATAGTGAGCTATAGGCCAACCTGGGCTACTAGAACAGTCTCAAAAAACAAAACAGTTTTTTTTTTTTTATTGCTTTGTTTTGTTTGTTGTTTGAGACAGAGTCTCTATGTAACCCTGACTGTCCTGGAACTTGCTGTGTAGACCAGGCTGGCCTTGAACACATGAAGATCTGTCTGGGTGTGACTTACAAATGTAGTAATGTCCACGAGACGTGTACTTGTGCCTAGTTGATCCAGAATTTGGGAAAGGCCGGGTGTGGTGGCGCATGCCTTTAATCCCAGCACTTGGGAGGCAGAGGCAGGTGGATTTCTGAGTTCAAGGCCAACCTGGTCTACAGAGTGAGTTCCAGGACAGAGAAACCCTGTCTCGAAAAACCAAAACCAACCAACCAAACAGAACTTGGGAAAGAACAGAGGACTCTGAGATTGCCTGTCCCTCCCTCCCTCCCTCCCTTCTGTTGGCCGGTGCAGACAGCAGCGTGAGCCCTGGGGCCATCTGCCAAGGCTGTACTTCCTTGGCACTGACCGGCTTGGCTTTGGGCCCCTTGGGTGTCCTCAGTTCTGAGGCTCCGCCCTGATCTCTCTGTGTAGCCCATCAACCTTCAGCTTGCCTTGTTCTTTTCCAGTTGGGATGTACTTTGTATTTTCATAGTACCACGTTTATTTATTTGGGGTGTGGTGTGTGTGTGTGTGTGTGTGTGTGTGTAGGCCTGCCCAGGCACACACATGCAGAATCAGCTCATTTTGACTAGGCTTGCTGGCCAGCGAGTGCTTGGGATCTGGCTGTCTTCATCTCCTAATGCTGGCGGGCGTCACAGGCAAGCTCAGTCACACTCAGCTTGTCAGGTGGGCACCAGGGATTTGAACTCAGCTCCTCATGCTTATGGACTGGGTTGTTTTACCCACTGAGCCATCTCCCCAGCCCTCGGGTGGTCATGAACTAACTCCTGCCTTTCCCTGTCAGGTGCTGGGATTATAAGCGTGCTCTCCCTTGCCCAGTGTGTGTAGGCCTGGATTGGAACCCAGAGCTTTATGGGTTCGAACCCAGAGCTTCATGGGTGTTGGGAAAGCGCTCTACCAACTGAGCCACATCTCTTCTTTTTTAAATTCTGACTCAAGGATGACCTTGAACTCTTGGCCAACCCCTCAGCCTTCAGAGTGCTGTTGTTCCGGGTTTACTACCACAACAACCTACTTCCAAGGTGCAAAGTCATTTGTTTTTAAAACTTAAAAGAAGAGATTTATTTAAGTACATGAATGCACTGTCACTCTCTTCAGACACAACAGAAGTGTGCATCAGATCCCATTCCAGATGGTTGTGAGCCACCATGTGGTTGCTGGGAATTGAACTCAGGACCTCTGGAAAAGCAGTCAGTGCTCTTAACCACTGAGCCATCTCTTCAACCCCTCCTTTTTTTGGTCCTGGCTCTTACCACCTTTCAGGCCCCCTCTTCCGCAGGAGTTGTGTGGGAGCTGTATCTGTTGGGGCTGAGCGCCCCAGGATCAGTTTATTTTTGACCAGAGGTGGTTTTCTGTAATGGTCTCCAAATTCCTGTATATGTCTATATCTGTGTCAGTGCCGCATGGGTGTTGGATTCCCTGGGGCTAAAGTTCCAGGCAATTGTAAGCAACTGGATATGGGAATCTTCAGTGAAAGCAGGAAGCCCCCCCACCAACCCCCGTAACCGCTGAACCATCTCTCTCGAAGTCCAAGTTATCATTGTTCCTTAAGTGTTAAATACCCAGGAAAAGGCAAGCAGGGATTCTGGGCTGTGGGGATTCAGTTAGCATCTGTGCCACAGCTCTTAGCCTCAGGAGTTCAAGAACTCTGTCAGGAAGCGTGTAAGCAGGTCATTTCAGATCACACTTGGTTCTGGAGAGAAGGTAGGAGAGCCCGGGCTTAGTCCCTGGGAGGTGCAGGCAAGAAGATCCGGACTTCAAGGTCATCCTGGGCTACATTCGATTTAGAAGCCAACCTGGGCTTGCTGACTATGTCACAAAGGGACAATCCACAGTAGCTCAGGAGGCAGAAGCAGGCAAGGTTCTATGAGTTGGAGGCCAGCCTGGTCTATAGAGTGAGTTTCAGGACAGACAGGGGTATCCCCCTGTCTCAGAAAGACAAACAAGAGACAAAGCCCTAGTAAAATAAAAGGGAAGATGGGGGTGGTGAGGCTGAGCTGTGCGAGCTTACTGGCCCGACAAGGGCATGTCTGAGGGGGTGGATGGAGAGGCGGCAGGTGGCTCCCCTAGGCCTGGAGACAGTGCAGAAGAGAGAGAGAGAGAGCGAGAGCGAGAGCACAGGCGGGCCCCAGCTCCCTCAGCACCTGCCTTGGTCACAAGGGTATTGGATTTCTTTGATACCTTTTTATTGTATCATGTGTGCGTGCACATGTGCACACTGGTGCTTGCGGTGTCGCTGCACATGGACAGCGTGTGGAAGTTAGTTCTCTCTTTCTGCCATGTTGAATCCCGGGGATTCCATTCAGACTGTCAAGCATCTCTGGCAACAAGGAAGCCATCTTGCCTGTCCAGGCCTTCTGTCTTGAGATCCACTCTCACTGCGTAGTCTCGGGTAGCCTGCACCTCACAATCCTCCTGCCTCAACCTTCCGAATGCTAGGATTATAGGTGTAAGCCACCACACTGGCCTTTCACATCCCTTCTGGTGGCCTACTATACTTGTTTTGGGCTGGAGCTTCTCTTCTACTTGTCTAGTCCCCTCCCCTCCCCTGCCCTGCCCTTGCCTGCCCTGCCCTCCCCTCCCATCCTCTCCTCTCCCATCTTCTGGGCCCCTAATTTGCTTATCATATTTCATGCTTCCTGTTTTTCATCCCTTAATACTAAGTTTTAAAAAAAAAGTCAGTTTTTACTTTATCTGGCTTATTTATTGATTAAAAGTTAATTTTTTAAAATTAGTGGTCTGTCTGTGTGTGTGTGTTCACATACATGCACATGCCATGGTTGATGCATGCGCAGATCAGAGGTCAGTCTTCAGGAGTTGGTTGTCTCCTACCATGCAAATCCCATGGATGCAACCTGGCATTCTTCGTGGCAGGTGCCTTCACCCACGAGCCATCCTGCCAGCCCCGTTTTCGCCTTACCTTTGTGCTCCTGACATATCTGAGCCGGAGGCTTCTCATGACTCCTATCTAAGAGCAGGCAGCTTCTAAAGTACCTTCCCCGGGACTACACTGGAGACAGGAGGGTCCTGTAAGCCGAGCTAGCTAGATTTTGGATAGCTCCACAGGCCAGCTCCCTTCCGTCTCCCAGGGCCTCTGGCTCAGAGTCCCTGCTTCTCTCCTAAGTAGATTAGGACCTCGGCCAGGAGGAGTCAGGAAAGTCTGGAATGAGCTGGAGGTCAAGAGTGCCAGCTACTGCCGCTTGCCTGGCCCTGATTTGATTTGGATTTGGGCAGCTGGGAGACTGGGACTGGCCCAAGGGCTCAGAGGACAACCTGGCAGCCATAGCCATAGGGCTCCCAGGCTAGTGGATGTCTTGGCTATGAAGGAGTACAGTTATTCAGCATACCCCCTTCCCGCCCCAGCACCCCGTCAGGGGTGACTTAGGATCACTGAAAGACCAGGACAAAGCCACCAGCAGCCTCTTTTTTTCTTTCTTCAGAGCATCCTGACCATGGTCCCTTCCCCATCTCCTTGAGTGGTCTGATACAGGGTTTTCTTTCATTTTTTTGAGACATTTTCACTGTGGAGCCCTGGCTGGCCTGGAACTTGTTACATCGACCACGTTGGCCCCCGAACTCAGAGATAGGCATGCCACTTGTCTCGTGAGTGCTGAGATTAAAAGTGTGGACCATTACACCTAGATGGTCTTTATTTTCATTATTTGTTTTGCGGCAGGGTCTCATGGCCAGGCTGGCCTCACACTCACGGTGCAGCCAATCATGTCTTTGAATTCCCAATCACTGTGCCTCTATTTCCCCAATGCTTGGAATTATAGGTATGCACACCTGGCTTGGCTTTTTTATTTTATATTAATTTATTTTTGTGATGCGTGGGATGGAATATAGGACCTTGGACTTGCCAGTCAGACGCTCTGACACTGAGCCACATCCCCAGCCCCTCCCTGGGGGATTCTAGGCAGGTGCTCTACCACTGAGCCACGCCCCCAGCCCCTCACTGGGAGATTCTAGGCAGGGGCTCTACCACTGAGCCATGCCCCCAGCCCCTCACTGGGAGATTCTAGGCAGGGGCTCTACCACTGAGCCACGCCCCCAGCCCCTCACTGGGAGATTCTAGGCAGGGGCTCTACCACTGAGCCAAGCCCCCAGCCCCTCATTGGGAGATTCTAGGCAGGGGCTCTACCACTGAGCCAGGCCCCCAGCCCCTCACTGGGAGATTCTAGGCAGGGGCTCTACCACTGAGCCAGGCCCCCAGCCCCTCACTGGGAGATAGTAGACTGGTGGTCTATGCCTCTAGCTCCTCACTGAGGGATTCTAAGCATGTGGTCTGTGGCTGGGCCACATACACAGCCCTCCTTTTAAATCTTTTGTTATTGGTAGAGATGGAATTTCACTAAATTTCTCAGGATGGCTTGAACTTACCTGTAGGCCAGGCTGTCCTTGAACTTGGATACTCCTGCTTTGGCCACCACAGTTGCTAAGATAATGGGGAAGGCTAGTAGGTCCTGATAAAACCATTTTTCCCCTATATTTTTACTTATTTATTTTCATGTGTGTGTGTGTGTGTGTGTGTGTGTGTGTGTGTGTGTGTGTGTGTTTATGCAGGGGTCAGTTCTCTTCTGCCATGGGATCATGGGATCAAACTCAGGTCCTTAGAAAGCACCTTTATCCTCTGAGCCATTTCATTGGCCATAAAAACCAGTTTTTACCTGTAGTCCAAGAGCAGATCAGAGCCTGTAGAGGGACTTTAATCCAGCAACTTGGTTATTCTGGCAAGGGATCACATCCAAAGACCTAGGTTTCTATGATCTGACCAGAATGCAGACACACCCTGGATTACAGTAAGATCTGGCTGGAATATAGACACACCCTTAGTATGTACCTTTAACCCCTAGCAATGAAGGTAAGGTTAGTTTGTAGAACGAAGCAGCCATGTTTGAAAGTAATATCTACTTGGGGGGCAGACAAGTAACGAATCGGGGAAAGATTTGACGGAATGAATGAGAGAGAGGACACACCCCACTCTCTGGTACAGCACCGGAAAGAGAAGCCACTTAAGGCAGCAAGGCAGAGGAAGGTGTGGGGGTGGAAGTTTTACTGGGAAGGGCGGCAGAGAGAACAAGCTAGACACAGGTGAAGACAGAACGAGCCAGAGAATGAGAGGGAGCCAGAAGATTAGAACAGATTGCCAAAAGTACAAGGCCAACCAGGGCAATTCAGGCAGAAGCTGAGAGAAGCTGAATTGAATCAACTTGGAAAATTAGATTGTACGGAGGCAAGAAGCTTCCAGGTCATGGCCTAGGGACACTTAGAACAGAGAACGAAGCACTCTGAGCTCAGCCCACGCTGTGGCTTTGCACAGCTTGGGAACAGGTCTCATCGCATCCCTTCCTTTGAGGAAATACAAAACATTTACAGAGCCGGTACCAGGTCCAGAGATGCTCTCCATTCTTTTTTTTTTTTTTTTCCTTTT
>NC_034612.1:20316685-20343261 GCF_900095145.1 Mus pahari
AACTCACTCTGAAGACCAGGCTGGCCTCGAACTCAGAAATCCGCCTGCCTCTGCCTCCCGAGTGCTGGGATTAAAGGCGTGCGCCACCACGCCCAGCGATGCTCTCCATTCTGATGCAGTGATCTGGTGTTTCTTGCTGAGGTATACGGTACCTCATGGCCCTGGTGCTGTCTTGAGTTTCCCAGGTCACTGAAGCCAGGTTTGGAGAGTGTCTGGGATTCTGTACCTAGCCCGTTGCACACACACACACACACACACACACACACACACACACCAGACAATGAGTTGGGCCCTGGGGGTCAGCCGTGGTGGACAGAGGCAGTTTGGCCCTTGCACAGTGTACAGTCTGGGAGTCAGCTGTAGTGGCAGTAGACATCCTCAGCTTGGTGCCTTTTTTTAGGCTGTGGGCCTGGAGGCCCTGCCACCTGGCTGTGTGCTACCCCACCCAGTGAGTGTCTAGAATCCCTGCTGACAGGTGGCAGACAGGTGGCAAATAGGGTGTGGATGTACAACATTATGGTTGGGTGACACACCCAGCCAGGGGCCTCAGAGGGCCCTGGGGAACAAGCCCAGATAGTGTCCCGCCTTTGTTCCTTGCCTCCTTTTACTTAGGCCAGAGGGGCAGGTGCTCTCAGAGGCAGCTAGCAGGACCCCCTCACTCCCCTTTCTTGGGATAGCAGCCATCAGCAACCCTATCTTTGGATTTAAGCTTGAGCAAGCCAAAGAAGCCTTTAGAGGAGGAGCTGTGAGCAGTTTCAGTAAGTCGGTACAAAGTCCTTTCCTAGAGAATCCCTGGTTTGAGGAAGTAGCCTGTGGCTGTCTGCACCTGCTCCAAGTCCATGGCCCATATCCAGGAAGCAGACTTAGGCTTCAGCAGTGGCCTTGATCTGGGCGCTTGTGACCAAGCCCAGAGGCGTGTACAGAGCTGACGTGGGCAATGCCCAGCTAAGCCATGGGTGAGGCAGTCCGGTGCCTTTCCCAAAGGATTGGTTATGGGGATGTGGACATAGGCTGGTAATCTCAGTTCTTAACAGGCGGAAAGAGAAAGAGCTTGAGTTCAAGGAACCAGAGCTGGAAAATAAAGCCTTGTTCAGAACAGGTGGGCACTAGGCAGCCATGAACTGTGTGAGCAGGAGAGGGCTGTGACTGGCGTTTCGTTTGTAGAAAACAGCGGCACGTAGGACCTGTCATGGTATTGGGCTCACATTAGTGACGGATTGAATCCCTAGGTACTGTTCCTTGGAGCATGACCCTCAGCTATGCTGCTGGTGTGAAGATACGTGACCAAATGTCTGCCCCACGAAGGCACCGACAACCGTAGATTGAAGGAAAAATTCTATTGGAGACGAGCTTGGTGAATGAGTGAGTGGCTATTTACAGAAGCATGGATGTCTTAGTTGTTGTTAGAGTGCGGTGAGGAGAAACCATGGCCAAGACAACTTACAGGAAAACAAAACCCATTTAAGAGAGAGGTTTGCTTGCAGTATTAGAGGGTGAGTTAGTCCATGGTCATCATTGGCAGGAAGTAGACAGGTGTGGCACTAGGATAGTAGCCCAGAGCTTTATATCCTTATCTAGGGGTAGAAGGCAGAGCGACATCGTGCGTCAAAGCCCACCCCCGGTGACACACTTCCTGTAGTAAGCCACACCCACTCTGATAAGACCACACCCCCTAATCCTTCTCAAACAGGTCTCCAACTGGCGATACAGCATCCAAGCATATGAACCTGTGGGGGCTAGTCTCATTCAAACCACCGCAATGGGCGAGGGGTTACTTGTCATAATGTGGGTGACTCAAAAAGCCCACCTCATCATGGTTGATGTCACTCCTAAAATGTTGCATCTCTGGAACTCGAGTGGTGTTAAGTTGCTTTGTCCTTGAGTCTCAGGAACCTCCCTCTAGGAGGGAATGTTCAAATTCTCCGAGAATGTTTCATTCAAATAGGAGGAAGTAATTATAGGTCATTTGCTTAGATACCTGCAGGTTTCTGCAGTCGCTGCTGTCTCCTGGCCTGTGGAAGTTCAAATCTCTGCTGTACCTTTGAGGCCCTTGAATAATGGTCAGGAAGGCCAGCTGGCCTCTGTCCCACTTGTGAATTCCAAATGACCCTGGAAGCCAGCTCTGCCTACCCAGTTACACCATGTGTCCACTACCCACTGTGTCCTCTCTGTTTTCTCTAGGTGACCATGGCCTTGCTGGGGAAGCACTGTGACATCCCCACCAACGGCTGTGGGTCTGAGCGCTGGAACTCCACCTTTGCTCGCAAGGACGAACTCATCAACAGTCTGGTGTCCGCCTTAGACTCCATGGTGAGTGGCTGGCCAGGTGGGAAAAGAGCCCAAGGGCAAGGTGGGAGAATTGAGAGGTTATGCCCATCAAAATCTCTTATTGCTGGGGACTGGAGAGATAGCTCAAGTGGTAAAGTGCTTGCCTTGCAATCATGAGGACCTGAGTTCAATCCCCCCAGAATCCAGATTAAAAAAGTCAGGTCTGGCAGCCCACACTTGTAATCCCAGTATAACGGAGGCCTGGCTAGCAAGTTCAAGCTTCCACACACATGCACACTTGTGTAGAGACACCAGGATATGCATGAACATACATACATACATACATACATACATACATGTATATACCTGGAATCACACAATCGGGAGGTTGCAATAGGGAAATCTTGAGTTCGAGACCAGCCTGGACTACAAAGTGAAACCCTAAAAGGACTAGCTTAGACTCACTGATAAAGAAAGTGTTTAGCATGAAGTACACTCTGGGTTCGGACCCCTGGCACCACTCTTGCATACACCTGAGGGAAAACAGGAGTAGATCTGTCTGGTGTATATCAGGTATATAGTATATTAGGGTGATAAAGTGGAAACTCAGAGGAGGTCACACAGCGTGGTCAGATACAGAGTCCCTGGTCTCCTAAGCACAGAGAGCCTCCTTTCTAGGTAGTTCTGAACAACGTGTATCCTGAACCTCACCAGCCTGCCGGGCATCGGTGGTGGCGTGACTGTCATGTGCCCCGATGGACCGCACCACCAGCGATATTTTGCACCCTCAGCATTTTGTTTTGGGTCAGTCTCTCACACCGTAGGCCGTCCTGAAACTCATGGCGTCCTCCCTAGTCACTCCTCTTTGCTTAAGGCAAGTTCTGTGTTGTGTGACCCTGGGACGAGTTCTTCTTAAAATGCTAGTTGGCACAAAGACCAGCTTTTATTTTAGGTTATTTTATTTTTTTGGTTTTTCGAGACAATGTTTCTCTGTGTAGCTCTGATTGACCTGGAACTCCCTCTGTAGACCAGGCTGGCCTCAAATTCAAGAGCTCCGTCTGCCTCTGACGCCCAGGAGTTGGGATTAAAGGTGTGTCACATGACACATGGCTCAAGACTTCATTCATTCATTCATTCATTCACTCACTTATTCATTTAAATTTTATATGTACTAGTGTTTTGCCTACATGTATGTCTGTGAGGGTGTTGAATCGCCTGGAACTGGTGTTTCAGACAGTTGTGAGCCACCATGTGGGTAATGAACCTGGATCTTACCATTGAGCTATCTCAACAGCCCAAGACCAGCATTTATTATAGTGCCAACTGTGTGCTACTGGGTTTACAGACAGGATTTTGCTTTCGAGAGATTTATATACCGTAGTCCTGGTTATAACCAGGTAAGCCAGCTTGGTGTAGCCACCGAAAAGTCTGCGTGTGTGGTGGGGTGGGAGGTAGGGGTGGGGTTGTATGCATGCAAGTAGAGGTCACAACTCCACTTCACAATCTTCGCATGCCATTCCCCTTGTTTGAGACCTTACTCTATCGTTCAGGCTGATCTGGAACTCACTGTGTAGTCCAGGCTGACCATGAACTCATGACAATCCTCCTACCTCAGGCCCCGTGAATGTTGAGATTACAGATGTGAGCCAGCTAAGCCTAGTACCCACAGGGAATCTCCAAGTACTAACCAGACCCACCCTTGCTTAGCTTCTGAGACAAGATGAAGCCAGGCACATCCGGGATGGGCTGACTGTAGATCACCTGGTTGTGGTTTCGTGACAGGATCTCAGGACCTCACACTGGTTTGAACTCATCAAGTAGATTGACTGGCCAGAAAGCCCCAGGGAGTCTCCTCTGTCAACCTCATTAGTGTTGGGACTGCAAGTGTGTGCCACCATACCTGGCTGGTACACACACGTTAGATGTGCTTGCACCTGTGTGTGTGTGTGTGCGTGTGTATGTGTTATGTGTGTTTGCATCTTTGGCAGCACACAGCAAGAACCATCTAGATCCGAGGCTCTCTATGCTCTGAAGCCCAGTGACTACTTGATCATACTGTGTGTGGAGGCCAGCATCTTCCTCCGTCACTGTCTTCCATACTGAGGCAGATGTTGCCCTTGAACCCAGCCTTTGCCAACTGGACTAGCCTTGAGCCAGCTTGCTCCCAGGATCTCCTGCATACACCTCTCAGCTGATGGGACACAAAGGAGCGCTGCCCCAGCTACCCAGCATTTATACAGGCGCTGGAGATCCAAACTCCGGTCATTACACTTTGCTGTAAAAGCTTTGCCTGCCCACAGCTCCCAACCTCACGCCCAGCGCTTTCACATGAGTGCTGGGAATCGAACTCAGGTCTTTGTGCTTGGAAGGCAAGCAGTTTATCCACTGAGCCATCTTGACAGCGCTGCTGCTAGAGATACTTTTCCTGTATTGAAATTCTACTGCCACCATCTTGAGGAACAGGCTGCATGGTGCATTTTTACAGTTTGTGGAAGGTGGTCACTATCCTGTGTCCCAGAGTGGTCTAGAAGACGCATCTCATCAATAGCCTTGTCTCTGTAGCTAGGGCTGGCCTCAGATGCCTAATCCTCCTGTCTCAGCCTCCCACGTGCTGGATTACAGGCACATACTGCTATGCTGGGTTCTAGGCTGGTCCAGGCTGGTCTTGACTTAGCTCACACACCCACCTCTCCCACAGTGCTCGGCGCTCTCCAAGCTGAACACGGAGGTGGCCTGCGTGGCGGTACACAATGAGAGCGTCTTCGTGATGGGCACCGAGAAGGGAAGGGTGTTCCTGAACACTCGGAAGGAGCTGCAGTCAGACTTCCTCAGGTTCTGCCGTGAGTATCCTATGTTCTCCGTGACCAGGACCCTGCTCTGTCTAAAGGACAAGGGTCCTGGCCCATCCCTGTGCCCCCTGCTTTGTCCAGCCTAAAGACACAAGGTTGTTCCAAATGGAACCAGCAGCTCCTGTCACTAAGCCTTATAACTACCCACATCTATGTGCCCATTTTTAGAGGGAAACACTGAGGCCCAGTGCAATAACCCAATTCTACAATTCTACTCTACTTTTCAAAGGTACTGAAGATAGAACCTGGGTCCTTATGCCTATGTAGCAGTGCACTGGTATTGAACTACACCCTCAGCTATTGGTCTACTTATTTTTGATTATTGTTCTTTTTTTGTTTGTTTCATTCTGCTTATATAGGCAGGTGCATGCTGTGGCATGAATATAGACATCAGGACACTCGCTACAGTCAGTTTTCTTTTCCACCACTAGGAATTGAACTCAGGTCTTCAGACTTGGCAGCAAGCTTCTTTACCTGCAGAGCCATCTCGCTGACCCCTTGTTGTTTTAAGTCAGGTTCTTCTGTAGCCCAGGCTGGCCTTGAACGCCTGGTCTTCTTGGCTCCACTTTCCCAGGAGCGGAGAGCACTCACCACCCTTTCTGCTGCATAGGATGCTGGGGTGGAACTAGGGACTTCATGCACACTAGGCAAGCATTCTGCCAAACCAGCCACCTTCCCAGCCTCAGTTCTACCTTTTGACTGAGTGTATCTGAGGATAGGGACCAGCCACAGTTGTTTTATCAAGTGTGAGTGTATTGCACTTGCCTTGTGAGGTGACATGCTGCTGTTTGTTTTGGCCAGGAAATGCTCAGTACACATGGGCTGTAGGTATGAACAGCTCTGAGTCAGGGTGGCTCCAGACGTAGAGTGCCTGCCTAGAATCAATCGCCCAGCAGTATTGTGGCCCAGCAGTCCAGTGCTTTACTTAGCATTCCCAAGGCTCCAGGTTTCATCCCCAAAACTGAACGGCACTTCATGCTGGGGCTGTTGGCGTGATACCTCATTACCTTTTCCAGAGGGTCACGAAAATGTCACCCATGGTATGCAGAGTGAGAAACTGAGTCACTGAGACTCATCCCAGCATTGAAAGTACGTGCACATGTCAGGGTTCTCAAGAGGAACAGAATTTATAGGGAAAAAATGTATTGAATATGTATGTCTGCAATATAAATTATATATATGTGTGTGTGTGTGTGTGTGTGTGTGTGTAATAATTTTTTTTAGGTTTATTAGAGTGGCTTACAGGTTGTGATCCAGCTAGTTCAATAATGGCTATCCACCCACAGAAGGGCCAAGAATCCAGTAGTTGTTCATTTCGTGAGGCCGAATGTCTCTGCTGGTCTTCTAGTATACACTGGAATCTGGAAGAAGTAGGCTCTAATACCAGTGAAGGAGTGGGCTTGCTAGCAAGACTTGGAGCAAGCAGGCAAAGAGCCAGCTAGATTTCTTCTTCCGTGTCCTTTATATTGGCTGCCAGCTGAGGGTGTGGTACAGATTAAAGGGTGGATCTGCCCACCTCAAAAGATCTGGATTAAAGGTTTATCTTTCCACCTCAAAGATTAGAAGTTGTGAGTCTTTCCACTTCAAATGATTTAATTAAGAAAAAAATCCCCCAGGCTGGAGAGAGGATGGCTCAGAGGTTAAGAGCAATGCCTGCTCTTCCGTAGATCCTGAGTTCAATTCCCAGCAACCACATGGTGGCTCACAACCATCTGTAATAGGATCTGATCTCCTCTTCTGGTGTCTGAAGACAGCCACATTGTACTCACATACATAAAATAAATAAATATATCTTAGAAAGAAAGAAAGGAAGGAAAGAGAGAGAGAGAGAGAGAGAGAGAGAGAGAGAGAGAGAGAGAGAGAGAAGGAAAGGATAAACTTGTGCAGAGGTTTGCCCTGTCATTTGGGTTTTAGTTAATTCCAGATTTACTCAGTTTGACAACTGTCTTAGGGTTTCTGTTGCTGTGTGAAGACACACCATGACCAAGGCAATTCTTATACAAGAAAACATTTAATTTGGGCTGGCTCACAGGTTCAGAGGTTTAGTCCATTAGCATCGTGGCACGCAGACATGGTGCTGAAGAGGTAACTGCGAGCTCTAAATCTGGATCCACAGGCAGCAGGAAGAGAGAGAGTCTGGGTTTGACATGAGCTTTTGAAACCTCAAAGTCCACCCCCAGTGACACAGTGACACACTTCCTCCCACAAGGCCACACCTCGTAATCATTTCAAATAGCGCCATTGCCTAGTGACCAAGCATTCAAATATAAGAGCCTGTGGGTTCATTCTTATTCAGACCACGGTAACAAACAATAGCAGCCACCACGGTATGCATCGTTCAAGGTCAGGACTCCAGCTCTCAGATCCTTGCTTCTTCAAAGTCGAGATAGATCTGGGGGTGGGGTGGGGGAGGATGCCAGGGGTCCCCATGGACACCCAGACACGAGCTGTTGATGGTTTTGTTGGTAGTTTTCGTGGCTTCCTTCGTTCTAGGATTAGCCATATCAGACTAATCCCGCACTGCATGTACAGTTAGCAGGTTTATAGGTGGATCATATATGTAGGTGCTTCCCAGACTGTAGTCTCTAAGGGTGGGCTCAGGTAGTGGGATGTGGCAGAGTCCTGTAGCCTCCCATTCTAAACCTTCCTAGGGACAGTGTGTCTTATTTTCCACAGCCAGAAAGTCGCTATTTATAACATCCAGAATTGAGATATTTTATTTCAAGCTTGGAAGGTTTCCAAGGAGAGCTAGCTCCAAGCTGGAAGGGGCCATAGGGTCCCCTCATCCTGCTCATCCTCCGTTTATCCCGCTATGATGTAGCTTCAAGTACGCCTTTAATCCCAGTACTTGGGAAATAGAGGCAGACGGGTCTCTGTGAGTTCAAGGCCAGCCCCAGCCTACATAGAGAGACCCTGTTTCAAAAAAAAACCAAAAAAACCCCCAATATTTCATAAAGATATGTGCTAACGTCTCTCCCAACTGGAGGAGCAAACCCTGGGAAACTGGGGGTGTGGGTAGGGTTTATTTGTTTGATGATTCCTGGTTGCAGTCTTAGTTTCAGAGTTCAGGCAACTAGTCACACCACATCCACAGTCAAGAGCAGGGAGGCTGTTTGCCCTCCTCTAGGCTTCCTCTGCATCATATAGCTTGGAATCCCACTTCCTAGAGAATGGTGCCACCCACGATGGGCTGGGTGGGTTAACCATCAAGACAATTCTCCACTTATATGCCTGTGACCATATTGACGTAGATCAGTGGTTCTCAACCTTCCTAAAGCTGAGCCCCTTTAATGTAGTTCCACATGCTGTAGGCACCCCCCCCACACACACACCATAAAATTACTTTGCTGTCATTGTTGTGAATCATAAATATCTGTGTTTTCTGATGGTCTTAGGGCAACCCCTGTGAACCCATTCACCCATCCTCAAAGGGAGGGAAGGGTCGAGACCCACTGGTTGAGAAGCAGTGATCTCGCTAGTTCATTGGAGACTGTCCTTTTGAGATTGTTGACAGTTAAAGATAACTAATTTGGATGTGCACCTGCTTGACATCAGCCTACGGTCCATGTGCTCTTGTCGCCCAGGGGGACCCCTGTGGAACGATCCAGAAGCAGGACACCCTAAAAAGGTGCAGCGCTGTGAAGGCGGTGGCCGGAACATCCCGCGGTCCTCTCTGGAGCAGTGCTCGGATGTGTACCTGCTGCAGAAGATGGTAGAGGAAGTGTTTGATGTTCTTTATAGTAAGATCCTTCCTCATTCCATTCCGGAAACGGGTGGGTGGGAGTCCAGCCTACCCACACCTGCCTTGTCTACTTCAGCCTCACCCAGCTCTGCCCACCCACCCTTATCCGAACCCTATCCCTCAGCCCAGCCACGCAAACCTGACCCACCTCATCTGCCCCACTACACTCTGATTAGCTCCACCCACCTCACCTCAACCAAACTCCACCCTGTTTTGCCCCACCAACCTCAACCTAATCTCATTCTACTCTGTTTAGCCCCACCCACTTTAGCTCCGCCTGGCCCCACCCACCTCAGCCCCGCCTTTATTCTACCCAGTTCAATCCAACTCCACTCCATCCTGCCTATCCCTGCCCACTGGTGTCAGACCCAGACCCTTTTCCTTGCCCGGTCCCTCCATATCCGGGTCTGCCCAGCTTTGCCCCGTGAGAGCATCCTAAACCCTCTTAGCATAGCCACACCCATCTTGAGCCAGCCTCATCCAGCCATACTTCCATCTTAGCCCCGCCTGTTCTGCTGGTCTCAGTCCAGCCAGAACTGACTTAGCTCCTCCTACCCCAGCTCTGCCCTGCCCACTTCTGCTCACTGTGGGTACACCCATTTCAGCCTAGGCGGAATCCCTGCCAAATCCAATTTAGCCACACCTAGCGCCAGCCAAATCAGCCTATTCCTGTCTGGCCATGCCCTACCCAGGTCAACCTTGGGCCTCGCCCACCTCAGCACAACGCTGCCCAGCACCACCACATCAGCACAGCCCTATCCATACCCAGTGTAGCCCCACCCACCTGCCCAGCTGTCTGCCACTGTGCCTTACCCAGCCACACCTCACAGGGCTCAGCCCCATCTACCCACCCCTCTCACCCCACCCCTCCCCACCCTCTCATCTGTGTCCCACCTCCCTCATCTGTGTCCCATCCCCCTCAGCTCTGCTCACCCACTTTAGCCCAACCCGCCTCGACCCAGCCGTATTTCTAATCCAGCTCCACTTACTCTGCCCATCCCAGTCCAACCCTGCTCCATCTAGCCCTGCCTAACCTACCCTCTTTAGCCCAGCCCTGCCCAGTCCACTCTCCTTCAGCTATGCCCTGCCGCACTCAGCCTACCCAAACCCAGCTTACCCCTGCCTAGCGGTGTCCTGCCCAGGTCTGCCCTGCCTTTCCCTCACCCAACCCCAAGCCTAGCCTTGCTCACTTCTGCCCAGCTCCTGCACTGTGGGTTCCCCCATCCCCGAGCCAAACAAGAACCCCAAGACATGGCTTTCCCCACTCCAACCCTTTTCCAGCCCCCGACTCCTCGGCATGTGTGTCCCTATCCAGTCACCTGTCTTGGACAGCCACATCTTACCATCTCCCCACCCGTATTCTGCCTCCTGGTTATTCTGGAGCCATAGTTACATTCGTAAAAGATAAGCCTGAGGTTAAAAATTGAGCCATCCATCACCTGTTAAGTTTTGTCTACCAGCCAGCCCGGCACATGGGCCTTCCTGTCGTCTCCCTCCAGCCCTCAGATGTCCACAGTGGGGCTGTGTCGTTCATTCTATAGCGTGTGCCTGGCTCCCGATGTACCTAGCCAAGACCCGGCCAGCACAGACCCTCTCTGTTCCCTCTCTGACAGGTGAGGCTATGGGCAGGGCCACTGTGGTACCTTTGCCCTATGAGAGGCTGCTCAGGGAGCCGGGGCTACTGGCCGTGCAGGGGCTGCCCGAGGGCCTGGCCTTCCGGAGACCAGCCGAGTATGACCCCAAGGCGCTCATGGCCATATTGGAGCACAGTCACCGAATTCGGTTTAAGCTCAGGAGGTAAGTAAGCCCTGTCCAGGTTTCATTTCCTTTTACTGTGTTAAAAACAAACAAACAAACAAACAAACAAAAAACCTTGACAAAAGCCCATGAAGGGAGAAAAAGTTTATTTGGCTTACAAATCCTAGGTTATAATCCATCACTGTAGGAAGGTCAAGTCGACAGGAATCTGAAGCAGCTATTCACATTACCTCCACACTCACGAGCCAAAAGGGATGAATTCAGGCATACATGCCAGCCCTCAGCTTGCTTTCTCTATTCTTAGACAATTCAGAATCCCCTGCCTAGGGAATCATGCCACCCGCAGTGGGCTGCTGGTGTCCCCATCTTAGTATATCCAGGGCAGTCTTCCCACAGACATAGCCACAGGCTAACCTAGTCTAAACCTCTCTTTAAGACTCTTCCCTCGTGATTTTAGAGAATGTCAAGTTGACAATTAAAACATGTGGGGTGTGGTGGTGCGTGCTCTTCTGAGCTCTTCTGAGGGAGAGGCAGGTGGATCTCTAAGTTTGAGGCTACCCTGGCAGATTCCAGGCCAGCAGTGTCACATAGTGAGACTGACTCTCAAAAACAAAAGGCAAACAAACCTAAGTGTCTCACTACGTAGCCAGCCAGAGGGCAGAATGTTAGAGACACCCTGGGGGGACCCTTTTGGGAAAGCTTTGGGTCTAATGGAGGAAGCAAGGGTACAGCCCAGTCATGCAGTGTGATCTGAGTCAGGGGCTGACTGAAATTTTCCCGAGGGATCAATGTGTCAGTGCCCCGAAGAATTCTGGCTTAGGGGTGAGTCACTCGTAGGGTTTGTAGGGTCAGAGACACATGATGATGACGTGTAGCAGAGTTGATACTGTCATGCGGGATTGCATGTCCATAATCGCAGCACTTTTGGGAAGTAGAGGTCAGAGGATCAGGAGTTCAAGGTCGTCTGCTATTGCATAGTTAGAGTTTCATTGCTGTGAAGAGACACCATGACCAAGGCAACTCAGCAACTCTTTTCAAGGACATTTAACTGGGGCTGGCTAACAGATTCAGAGGTTCAGTTCATTATCATCATGGCAGGAAGCACGGCAGCATCCAGGCAATCACAGTGCTGCAGAAGGAACTGAGGGTTCTACATATTGATTCAAAGGCATTGAGAAGGAGACTCCACCGCCCTGGGCAGAACTTGAACAATAGAACACCTCAGAGTCCACCTACATAAGGACACACTCCCTCCAACAAGGCCGTACCTTCTTCTAGTGCCATTTTCCATACGCCACCACATTCCACTGCCTGGCCCTAGAGGCTTGTTCAAACATGCAAGTCCATGGGGGCTATACCAAGCCATAGCATGGTATAAAAGACATTTAGTTCAACTTCAAAAGTTCCTATAGTCGACCACAATCTCAACAGTGTTTAGCAGTTCAAAGTCTCTTCTGAGATGCGTGCAATCCCCTATAAAAATCCTCTGTAATCCCCTATAAAAATCCAAATCAAAAAGCTGATCACATACTTCCAACATCACAAGATGTACATTACCAATCCAGAATGTCATAGTGAGGAAATAATGGACCAAAGCAAGTCAGGAAATTAGCTGGGCAAAGTCCAAACTCTGCACCTCCATGTCTGATGTCAAAGCGCTCTTCAGATCTCTAACTCCTTTCATCCTTTGTTAACTGCAACACACTGCTTTTGCTGAGGCTGGTTCGATTGCCCATTAGCAGCTTGGCTCGGCAACTGTCCCACGGTTCTGGCATCTCTAACATCTTGAGGTATCCAAAGCAACTTCAGCTTTACAGCGTCTTGTTCCAGTGTCTGGGATGCACACATGATCTTCTGGGCTCCCCCAAAGGGCGGGTGTTGCTTCTCCAGCTCTGCCCTCTATAGCACTGTGGGCTCTGGTTGACTCCACTCCCGTTGTTGTTGCTATTCTTGGTGATTATCTTTTGGTACTGGGATTCCCAATATGTGTGTGTGTGGGGGGGGGGGGGTCTTTCATTGCAAATAGGCTTCATCAATATCCTCTCCTAAGTTCTTTTCCTGGTGCCAACAAGTCTCATCTAATTTGTATGACCCCTTCCGTCCTGGGCCATCAATTGCAACTGAAGCTACAGCTTTACCAGTGGCCTTTCCTGGCCTCCCACAGTGCCAAGCCTCAGCTGCTCTTCATGACCCCTTCATGCCTTCCAAACCAGTACTATCTGGGTGACTCTTACCCATTCCCAAGTCCAGCGGCAGCACGAGGCACAACCTCGGCTGTCTCTGGAACACAGTTTCTTTATGCTTCCCAGAAGATTTCATCTCAGTGATGCTGGCTTCTTCTTAATCATCACTAATTTTTTAACTCCAGCTCACCAGCATCAATTGTCCCAGTAGTTCCTTCCATTCTTAACTCTAAAACCAGAGCCACATGGCCAAAGCTGCTGAGTTCTGCTGCTTGCTAGGGCTGGAACCTGCCTCTCCTACCTTGTTCTAGTACATTATCACTAGCTTTCTGCTTTCCAGTTCCTTAACTGCCTAAGCTTGGCTGTCCTGGGACTTACTCTGTAGACTGACCTTGAACTCATAGCTCTGCATGACTGTCTCAGTGCTGGGATTAAAGGCATGTTCACGGCCTGGACCTAAGCTTTTCTTTACCTTTTCACAAGATCTTTATAAGTTCTGGATTATTGTTCATTCCAAATATAGTCAGTCACATTGGCAACTGAGAATAGCAATCACAATCCATCCTTTGTCAATTTGAGACATAATCATACCTCTGAATGAAAACAATAACCAGATCATCACAACACCTAACATGATATAGCTATCCCTTGCTCAACTGCAAAGGCATAAATAAGCTTAGCTGGGTGGGATCTTGCCCTGAAGTTACCAGTTCCTTAATTCCATTTAATATCCGTGAGTGAACACAGGATTTATCTACATTCCACTTCCTGGTGCCCCTTTAATCTTTAAACCATACATTTTGTGTTTTTCCTTTCTAACCTTGCTATGCCTAATGAAAAAAAGAAAAATGTTCCTCATAAGAGTGAACCACATGACGAAGTGTAAACTAGGCATTTTAGAGATTTCCTTTGTCAATGCAATTAATCTGAACTCTCTTCACCTTAGCCTCAGGCAGACTGTTCAGACAGGGCAGCTACATTCTTTATCAAATCATCACAAGGAAAGTCTCTAGGCCACGCACTAAAATTCTCCTCTTTTGAAACCTCTTGGGCCAGGCCCACACTGTTCAAATCACCCTCTGCACCACTGCCTTCCGTGTTTCTACTAAGAAGGCCCGTTAAGCCCCACGTAAAGCAGTCCACTGCTTTCCAAATCCAAAGTTCCCAAATCCACGTTCCTCCAAACAAAAGCATGGTCAGGCCTGTCACAGCAACACCCTAGTCCCTGCTACCAGCTTCTGTCGTAATTGGGGCTGGCTTACAGTTTCGGAGGTTCAGTCCATTATCATCATGATGGGAAGCCTGGCAGCATCCAGGTAGACATGGTGTTGCAGAAAGAACTGAGTGTCCTACATCCCAGTCCAGAGGCAGCCAGAAGGAAATCTCTTCTGTACTCGCGCTTGTGCACTAAGAGAACTCAAAGCCTCTCTACACACTGACACATTTCTTCCAACAAGGCCACACCCATTTCAACAAGGCCACACCTCCTAGTAATGCACTTCCCATGGGCCAAACATATTCAAACCACCACCGTGAATTTGAGGCTACCTTGCTTATTAAATGAGAGCCTGTCTCAAAAACATGGATTAATTGTAAATATCTTGAGTTGAGAGAGCCAAATGGTCTGGATGTGAGCTTGGGCCATGAATAAGATTCCTAAGAGGCAGATGGAAGGTGAGGTTAAGGCTGGGCCAAGGTGGAGACCATGGGACCAGCATAGCCAGGGACTTCATCTTCCCCGGCAGTGCATGAGCAGGAGGGACAGATGGGATGGGAAGGAGCCAGGTGGAGGATGGGATTGGTGGCTTGGAGCACTGAGGCAGGCTTGGTGCAGGCCTGGGTCTTCCCGTGGTTAGTACTTGGTATCGGGTACATTGTACCCACAAAGTGGAGCCTGGCTTCCATCCTACCCCATCAGAATACCTGTAGTAGCCCAGGTCTGTTATATTCTATAGAGTGTTACTTGATCTGTGATGGGAGACATTTACAGGCAAGAGTAGATATTTAAAGAAGTCCCCCATCTCTTCTCTTTCACCCAGGCCTCCTGATGACGGTGGTCAGGACACAAAGGTGGAGATGAATGGTATCTCTCTGCTACCCAAGGGGTCCCGAGACTGTGGTCTGCATGGCCAGGCCTCCAAGGTCGCTCCCCAAGACCTGACCCCCACCGCCACCCCATCCTCCATGGCCAACTTCCTGTACAGCACTTCGATGCCCAACCACACCATCCGGGAACTCAAGCAGGAGGTGCCAACCTGCCCGTTGACCCCCAGCGACCTGGGCATGGGCTGGCCTGTGCCTGAGCCCCATGTCCCCAGCACCCAAGATTTCTCTGATTGCTGTGGTAATGCTGTAGTGGGGACCTACATGTCTCTCTGGGTGGTTACCTCTAAGGAGGAGGTATTTCTGGGCGAGGGTGGGGTTTGGCCAGTTGCATTCTGTGGAGACCCAGTTAAACTTGGGCCTCCGGCAGACCTTGCTTGGGATCAAGAGGCCTCTAGAGAGGCCCCATGAGGAGGCTATAAATAAACTAATTAGGGATGATGAGGTGGTTCAGCAGGCAGAGGAATTTGCCAACCAGCTTGACAACCTGAGTTCAATCTCTGAGGCCCATATGGTAGAAGAAAATCAAACCCCACAAATTGTCCTCTGACCTCCACACATGCACCAGGTGTGCATTCCTAGGAGTGCACGGAACAGCTGGGTCTGAAGTAGACGTGGGCTCTATCCTGGCTGTGTGTGAGACAGGACAAGTCTCTCACTGAGCCTCAGTTTCTTCATTTGTAAAATGGGGATTCTTATGTGAGCCCTTATCGAAGATACTTGGGATCAAGATTCCTCAACTGGACATTTCAGATTTGGGTGTTGGGGGGCTATGGCGCAGTTGATTGAGTTCTTACTTAGCTAAAGCCATTTGTCTCCAAACCCGATGACCTCAGTTCAATTCTTGGGACCCATATACAGAAGGAGAGGGACTGCCTCCACAAGCTGTCCTCTGATCTTTATAAGTAGGTGAATAAATGGAATTAAAGGCATGAGATTCTAATGTCACCGTGCCCACCTCTGGATACCCAGTTCCTGCACAGAGAGCAGCTAAGGGACCGGAGCCTCCTGATCATGGGGCTCAGTTTCTCTCGCATACATGGGGCCCCTCCAAAATGTACGCCTCTCTTTCCCCCTTGTTTAGGACAGACGCCTGCAGGGCCTGCTGGGCCTCTCATCCAGAATGTCCATGCTTCCAAGCGCATCCTCTTCTCCATCGTCCATGACAAGTCAGGTAGGCTGGTGCCCTGGCGAGGACCCTGTCAGAGTGGTTTTCTGCCGTTAAAAAGGGGTCCCTCAGACACTCCTGAAAGAAGGGAGGAACAGTTTTTTTGCTCAATGAGTGACAGCCATGGGCATCACAAATATCTCCAAACAGCAGCTTAAAATAAGTGTTTGTAGCCCAATATAAATATATTGTATACACACACATATAAACAATCTGGGATCTCAGCATATGGATGGTACCACCCACAGTTGGCGTGGGTCTCCTCACTTCTTTGCACCTCTATGTAGAAATTTCCTCACAAACACATCTAGAAGTTGGTTTTCCTGGTAGTTCTGTCAGGGTAACAAGAAGCAGGTCTGATGATCAGAGCAGATGAGGAAGTCGGTTTTTGTGTAGTATCTCTCATAAACTCATAGGCATGGTGTCAGCCGGGCTGAAACCGGAGAGGGGTGTGTAAGGTCACTCTGGCAGCACCTGGGCTAGCCTCTATATCGGGTCAGCTGACCAGGCTCACAAGATGGCAGCTGGTGCTCTCAAAGATAGCGATCCACCACCGAGGAAGGAGGAAGTCTGTGTTTTCGTGACCTCTCTTCAGAAGTTACTGCCACAGCCGCTCCATTTTATCCATGAGAAATCCAGAAGTTTCAGCCAGTCCTCAGAGGGGGAAGAACTAGATTCCTCCCTGTGAGAGAGGGAAAAAAAAAAAAGCTAGGTGTAGGCCTTAGCTCAGCATCCAGGAAGCAGAGGCAGGAGGATTTCTGTGAGTTCTAGGCCAGTCTGCGCTACATAGTAACAGGGCAGCCAGACCTACACAGTGAGACTCTTGTCTGAAAGAAATAAAGAAAGAAAGAAAGAAAGAAAGAAAGAAAGAAAGAAAGAAAGAAAGAAAGAAAGAAAGAAAGAAAAAGGAAAGGAAAGGAAAGGAAAGGGAAAAGGAAAGGAAAGGAAAGGAAAGAAAAGAAAAGAAAAGAAAAGAAAAGAAAAGAAAAGAAAAGAAAAGAAAAGAAAAGAAAAGAAAAGAAAAGAAAAGAAAAAGAGGGGAACATGTACGGAGCTGAGGCAGGCAGCTCTTGTTTGAGGCCAACCTGGACTGTACAGTAAGGCCCGACACAAAAGAAAGGAAAGGAAAAATGTGGGGGTGGGGGGTGGGAATGTGGTTGAACAGTCACATATTGTTTAAGAGTCCCCCAGTGTGGGGCTGTGAATGGGTCTCACCACCAGAGTCCCTGCCCGGAATTTCTCAATGAGGGGCTGGAAGCTTGGCTCAACAGTAAGCCACTTATCTAGCACGTACAGGGTCCTTAGCTTCTTCCACTTGCACCTGCCTAATTTGCTAGACATGGTGACACAGACCTGTCATCCCAGCACTCAGGAGGCTGAGGCAGGAGGATTACAAGTTCCAGTCTGGCCTCATCTACTACATAGTAAGCCCCTCCTTTCTCAAGATGTGTAGCATTCCCAGACTTTTGTCTGCCTGAGGTAGGGTGGTCTGGGGAGGGATAGGTCAGCTACACAGCTTTTTGGGAGATGCAGAAGTGGAAACAGGGGCCAGTGAGGGAGCACCCCAAATCTCACAGGGGCTGAGGTGACTGTGAGTGGGAGGCCTGGGTGCTTTAGAGTGGCACCCTAGGCTCTTGGAGGGAGAGTGGCAGGAACTCAGGACTCTTGACAGGAGGCAGCCCCCATTTTAGGGAGCAGTCCTCACTGGGCCTTCTGTGTTTTGATAGAGAAGTGGGATCCCTTCATCAAGGAAATGGAGGACATCAATACCCTGCGGGAGTGCGTGCAGATTCTGTTTAACAGCAGATACGGTGAGTGGGCGGCACGGCCCACCGGGTGAGCATCTCATTATGTGCGGCAGTCGCTTGTGTTCCCCAACACAACAGCATGAGCCATATGCCGGCGCCCGCGCAGCGTCAGTGTGCATGGCATCCGGCGTGGGCTCTCCCCTGTCTGGGGAGGGGGTGGTTGTGTCAATATTTCCTTCGCAGATTCTTGGTGGAGGCGGAACGATGGCAGATCCCCAGACCTTGAGTCACCTATGGGGAGATGGGCAGGGGTACACATTGCTCTCTGTTGGCTTAGAGTGTTCCTGCAACCCTGTGATATTCTCTGATGTTCTGGTGTGTGTGTGTGTGTGTGTGTGTGTGTGTGTGTGTGTGTGTGTGTGTGCAGGCGTATATGTGCATGTGTGTCAAGGCCAGAGGAGACCCGCAGGCATCATTTTTTAAGCATCATCTACCTTTTGTGTGTGTGTTGTTGCTGAGACAGAGTCTCCTGAAGCTTAGACCAGCGTTGACATTGCTGACGTTCAACCTGTGATCCCCCTGCCTCTACCTGAGTGCTGGGATCCTAGGTGTGCACCACCACGTCCAGTTTTAGATGGAGCTGGAGATAGAATACAGGGATACATTAAAAGTTCTTCACCAGTGAGGCAGCCCTGTCCCCCCCCCCCAAAAAAAAAAATAGTTGGGACTGGAGAGATGGCTAAGCTGTTAAGAGCATTGGCTGCACTTCTGGAGGTCTTGGGTTCAATTCCCAGTAACTACTTGTGGCTCACAATCTTCCATAATAGAATCTGACTCCCTCTTCTGTATATGACAGATCGCTCATATACATACATACATACATACATACATACATACGTGTGTATATATGTATATATGTGTATATATATATATATATATTAGATATATTAGATATATTTGTGTGTGCATGCTTGTTTGTGTGCGTGTGTTTGTGTGTATGTGCTTAGTGTGTGTGTGCTTGTGTATATGTGTGTACCATAGTGTAAGAGTAGAGGTCGGAAGGTAGCTTAGCTTATAGGAGTCAGCTCTCTCCTTCCACTGTGTAAGTCCCAGCTACCAAGCATGGACTGACAAGGCTTGGCACCTTTAGCCCTGAACAACTGTCTTACATTCCTGGTGCTGTGATAAACACCATGACCAAGAGCAGCTTGGGGAGGAAAGGGTTTATTTTTATTTCAGCTTACACTTCTCTGTCACCCTCCATCACTGAAGGAAGGCAGGGCAGGAACTGAAGCAGACGCCATGGAGGCACACTGTTTTGCTCTCATGGCTCGTCCATCTTGCTTTCCTATAGCACCCAGAACTGCCAACCCCAGGTGACACTGCCTGTCATGAGGTGGGCCCTCCCACATCAATCGTCAGTGGGGACATTTTCTAATTGAGGTTCTCTCTTCCCAAATCATTTCAGCTTGATAAAACTAGCCAATGCAGCCATCTTCCTGGAAGACTCCTGTAAAAGTAACTTCTACTCACCTAATGTCATTGTCATCTCAGAGGCTTATTGCCGCCTGTCTGCTGACCTAGCCTACATCCCGGAAGTTTCTAGTCTCGATACAATCTTATTTAGGCCTAGAATGGCTTCAGCCTCTGTGACTTACTGCTGAATAATAATTTTTAGTTCATTCTGATCTCTGGCTGCCTGATTTAATTCAGCTATTCTTGCTCAAAACTCCTCTCTAACCTGGCTGATGCCAACTGACTTCTGACTGAATTGCTCTGTCTGGCCTCATGCTGCCTTTGACGCCGCAATATGTTCTAATCTTTTGGGTCCTTTTCATTCTTTGGCGCATCTGTCTTCACCTGTGTCTAGCTTGTTCTCTCCCTGCAGCCTGTCTCTGTGAAACTGTCCTGTTAAAACTGCCCTCTCTCCTTCTGTACTGTTCTCTTAAGTCACCTCTCTTTCCTCTGGGCGTATCCTATTCTGTCAAATCTTTCTCTGATTCATCACTTTGTCTGTCACTCAATTAGATAACACTTTTAAACATGGCTGCTTCCTTCTACAAACTAACTTTACGTTCATTGTTTGGGATTAAAGGTGTGTGCTAAGGTTGAGCCTCAGCTTTTTCAGTAAACAACACAGTCTCAGGATTCACAGTGTGATCAAATAAATATCCTGCAATAGTCCCCACTTCTTTGTCCTGATCCTTTGAGACAGGGTCTCTTACTGGCTTGGAACTCACTAAGTAGTTTAGTAAGGCTGGCCAATGGGCCTGGGGCTCCATCTGTCTCCCTGTTGTCAGTCAGTGTTGGGGTTACAAGTGCAAGTTACCTCTCCTGGCTTTGTTTTGTTGAGACAGGTTTTCTCTGTGTAGCCCTGGCTGTCCTGGAGCTCACTTTGTAGACCAGGCTGCTGAACTCAAGAGATCCTCCTGCCTCTGCCTCTCAAGTGCTGGGATTAAAGTCATGTGCCACCACCACTGCAGGCCTCTCCTGGCTTTTTTGCACTGATTGTTGACATCAAAATTGGATCTGTATGTTTGTAAGACACTGAATTCAAAGTGCAAGGCATTTTACCAACTGAGCTAAAACTTTGTGTGTGTGTGTGTGTGTGTTTGCATGTGTGTGTGTGTGTGTGTGTGTCCATCACATGTGTGTGCATGGCAGAGGACAGCTTTCAGGATTTGAGTCTCTCTAGCCATCATTTGGGTACCAGCTATTGAACTCGGGTTGTCGGGCCTGTTGCTGAATGCACCTGCTCCTGCAGAGCCATCAAGAGTCCCTGTCTTCTTTGTGGTGTCGCTGTCGTTTGGGCGTGTGAACGTTTTGCACTTGTTTTGTGTGTGTCTGTGTGTAAGCTGGACTGTGAGGACAGACTTCAGTTCATTCTTTCCTTGTCCCATGTTTGTACCTGGGACCTATCCAGGTTCGGTTTGCAGTGACGCACCTTTTCCCACCAAACCATCTCTCCCGTCTTCTGGATTTTTGGAGGTGTGCTCCTACTCCCTAACCAAGGCTAGCCTCGAACTCTCTATTAGGTCAAACCACCTCTGCACATCAAATACTGGATTATATACATGACTAATTTACCTACCTTTCTTCCTTCCTTCCCTTTTCTTTCTTTCAATATGTCTTACTTACTTATTTATTTAGAGACAAGGTCTCGTTTTCCCTGGCTTTAAACTCCCAGAATAGCCAAGGATGACTTTGAGCCTCTGATTGTCTGCCTCCACTTCCTGAGCCGTCCATGACAGGTTTGCACCACCATACCCACTTTTATTCAGTGCTCTATAGTCCAGGCTGGCTTTGAATTCTTAGCCATCCTCTTGCCTCCATCTCCCCGGTGCTAGGATTCCCAGGTATTCACTACTGTCTGGGCTTCCTGCTTTGATTGATTGATTGATTGATTGATTGATTGATTGATTTTTCATTTTTCGAGACAGGGTTTCTCTGTGTAGCCCTGGCTGTCCTGGAACTCACTTTGTAGACCAGGCTGGCCTCGGACTCAGAAATCCGCCTGCCTCTGCCTCCACTCAGTAAATCTTGAGACACAAAGTGATAGGTATGAGGTTCTTTGTCCTGGAGGATAGATGACCTTGTGACCAAGGGCTATAGCAACCAATGCCTAAAGGACACAGGTATGCAGATGCTTACAGCAGTGGGCCTTTACATGCAGATGCATATAGCAGTGGGCACTTACATGCAGGTGCATACAGCAGTGGGCACTTACATGTGGACACATGATGGGGTCCCTGAGGTGTCCGAGAGGGAAGCAAACCTGTAGAGAAGTGAGAATGAGAACCCAGTGCAGACTGACTTTGTCAGCCTGGAGTAGATTTCAGGGATTCTAACGCCAGGCAGTTCGTTGTCAGCGTATGTAAAACATACTACAATAAGGGGAAAGGTTTCCAGGCAGCAACCATGCCCGTCAGTCCGATTGAGGCATAATAAAGCTTAAGGTGTGACTACATGGAAACTCTTTTACAAAGGGCATGTGACCCTGAGGGTGGGTTCTACAGCCAAGAGGCCTAGAATCTAGTTAGTGTGGTCTCTGACAGCGTAGAGGTCAGCGGGCCATAAAGTCCATGTGACATCTCCCCTCAGGAAGGGTAATGGTCTAGGGCGGGAAGAGTCTAGGATAATTATTCTGGGGGATTTGGTCTGCCTCTATAGACAAAGGTTACCCGGTCACGAACAAAATCCACTCTGCCTTCTGGGCAGGAAACCAGGCATTTTATCTCCTCCTCTGAGAAGAGGCCCCTATGTGTTTCCCTATGTCCTCAACAAATAGATAGGTACAGCCGTGTGTGCACATATGCAAGTGCATGTGGCTGTGGGCATTTATGTGCAAGATCATATGGTTGTGGGCCCTTGTGTGCAAGTGCATGCAACTGTGAGAACTTGGATATGGCTGCCTATAGCAGTTGGCATGAGAGTCCAGGAGTCCACAATACTTTCTGAGGATGCAAAGATAGCTTCGAAGAGGCTAAGGTCTCAGGCTGGAGAGTCAGGTGCCTTCCTGAGATGATGCCCATGCTAGGTGGGCTGGGTGGCCTGGGCCTCCTGCATAGGATCCGGGGTGGCCTATTTGGCTGTCTGTCCAGGAGTCTCCTGATGTAACCAGGTGAACCTCCTGGGCTGTAAGGAAGTGGCGTGGAGAGGCTCTGGGTGTGTGCAAGACAAGGAGACCTGGGTCAGAGCTGACATCGGCTGGGCTTCAGCTCCAGCCCCTGGTGCTGTCTTTCTGGCTACCATATATGCTTGGGATAGGCCAGTGACAGGGTGGGGTGCATATGGTGGACAGAGAAAGACAGACACCAGGCATTGGTGGTGCACGCTTGGAATCTCACCATTTCTAGAGGCTGAGGATGAAGATGTCCAGGCTGCCAGGGCTGTAAAAGAAGATGCTGTCAGGAAAGCTAAAAGTGGTAGGGACATGGCTCTCTTGGTGGAGTGCTTGCTTAGCATGCACCATACAAACCAGGCATGGTGGTGCATGCCTATGATCCCAGCTCTTGGGAGAATCCTGAGTTCAAAGAACCCCCCCCCCCCCCCACACACACACACACACACAGCCATATCAGAACAAAACGTTTCTTAAGGCTGTCCCTGCATGGCCAGGAGTGCTCATGAACTCCACAGAACTCATGCCCAAACCCTGAAGGCAGGGAGGGTGGCTCCCCAGACAGGAGGTGTGTGGGGGGGGAGAGAAATGACTTGACAGCTGCTGAGATTTCCAGGGTTTAATGTGACAACGAGCTAAGTGTGACTTCACAGTGTAGAGCTGGCTGTCAACGCTGCCAATAGACAGACCTGGGACATGTCACAAGAAAAACAATGAGCTGTTCCTGAAGCAGCCTGGATGCTTGTGCCCAGCCCTGACTTGGCCAGTGAGTGACTGAAGGGCAGCTCTGGGCTACAACACCCAGCCCTGAGGAGACCAGAAAAAGCCGCAAGCAAGGACTAGCGTGCCCAAAGCAAGCAAGCAGTTTTCAGAGCTTGGCGTGATGGTGTGCCTGGTCTGTAAGCCCAACACTTTAAGGCTGAGCCAGGAGGATTACTGTGAATTTGAAGCCGGTCTGGGGAATAGAACAGGACCCTGTCTCAATGAGGAACGGGAAGGGCAGCAAGATGGCTCAATTGGTAAAGGTGCTTGCGGCTAAGCCTCGTGCTCTGGAACCCACATGGTGGAAGGAGAGAACCACTCCTGCAACTTGTCCTCTGACCTCCACACTCAGGCTGTGGCCCTTAGCCTAGACTCCAAATAAATAAATAGTAAACCTTCTAAAGTGTTTGAAAAAGGATGCTGGGCCAGGCTGTGGTGGCACATACCTTTAAACCCAGCACTCAGAAGGCAGCTGGACCTCTAAGTTTGAGGCTAGCCTTGTATATAGAGTGACTTCCAGGCTAGCTAGGGCTACCCAGAGAAAAAGTGTGTGTGTGTGTGTGTGTGTGTGTGTGTGTGTGTGTGTGTGTGTGTGTGTTGCTGGGGGACACTGTTCTTTAATGCCTGCATTAGGGGAACAAGACAAATCTCTGAGTTAGAGGCTAACCTGGTCTACATAGCGAGTTCTGAGTCAGCCAGGGCTACATAGTGAGACTTTGTCTAAAAAAGTTGAAAGAAGCACACACAGCCAACAGTGTTACTCGGACTGTGGCCAGCACACCGTACGTATCCAGTGGTGACTTGTCCCTTGCATTCACCCTTGTTCTTACCCTTCCAGCGGAAGCCCTGGGCCTGGACCACATGGTTCCTGTGCCCTATAGGAAGATTGCCTGTGACCCTGAGGCTGTGGAAATTGTGGGTATTCCAGACAAGATCCCCTTCAAGCGACCCTGTACTTACGGAGTGCCGAAGCTAAAGAGGATTCTGGAGGAGCGACACAGCATTCACTTCATTATCAAGAGGTGGGAATTGGCTCTGTTCTATGAAAGAAGGGCTTCCTAGAATCCCTGAGTGAGGTGCAGGGGGAGTGGCTCAGTGGTAGAGCACCTGCCTAGAGTCCCCCAGTGAAGGGCTGGGGGCGTGGCTCAGTGGTAGAGCCCCTGCCTCACATACATGAAGGACTGGATTTTTCATCCGCAGAACCACAAAAGCAAAAAAGAGGTGCAGATGATTCTAGAACTCAGGGCTGCTTGGGGACCCTAAGTCGGTGAAGTGTGCCTTCCTGCCTGGGCACCCTATGAGGGCATTTGGCCTTTTTCCCCTGCGGAAAATGATATGAAATCCCTCCTAGTCAGACTGTACCTCTCCCCAACTCCTTACTTCCTAAAGAATGGTCGCCTTGTTAATTCTGCAGCCACTGGGTCAGTGGGTGGGGCTGAGAGGAGAAGCCAAGCCCCCGACAGGAAGCTAGGTCCCGCCGCCTGCATTACTCTCTGACTGCTTCAGGCCTTGTGGTATCCAGATGTGTGTGTGAGCTCCCAGAGCTCGGGGAATAGCAGGGAACCCTTGGTCTCTCAGGAAGAACAGGAAGCCACGCTCATGCCCTGAGCTTAATCTACACACCCAACTTAGTCTACCCTTACTGGCTTTTTTTGTTTTTTGTATTGTTTGTTTGTTTTTTGTTTGTTTCATTTTATTTTAATTTACTTGTTTGTTTGTTTTGAACACAAGGTTTCGCTGTCTAGTTCTTGAGGAAATCGGGCAGGAACGCAGCAGAAACCATGGAGGAATGTTGCTCACTAACTCACTCTCTGCCTCAGCCCTTGCTAGTGCAAGGCTTTCTTACACAGCCCAGGACCACGCCCAGTGAGGGCACCGCCCACAGTGGGCTGAGCATCCGTTTAAACAATTCCTCACAGACAGGTCCACAGGCCAGTGTCCTGTGGGCAGCTCGCTCCCCAGAGGGCCCCACTTTATTGTTAAGCTTGTGGTGGTGGCAGCACACCCCCTTTGATCCCAGCACTGGGGAGGTAGGTGCAGGTGGATCTTTGAGTTCAAGACCAGCCAGAGCAACACAGAGGCACCCTGCCTTGAAAAAACCAGAGAGAGAGAGAGAGAGAGAGAGAGAGAGAGAGAGAGAGAGAGAGAGAGAGAGAGAGAGAGAGAGAGAGAGAGAGAGAGAGAGAGAGAGAGAGAGAGAGAGAGAGAGAAGCGTGGTGGCGCACGCCTTTAATCCCAGCACTTGGGAGGCAGAGGCAGGCAGATTTCTGAGTTCGAGGCCAGCCTGGTCTACAAAGTGAGTTCCAGGACAGCCAGGGCTCAGCTTTAGAGGTTTTGGACCTTAAGGCATCCCTGTGCCTCTTCCCCTGTAGTTAGTTCATCAGTGATCTGACCTTTTCACAGGGTTCAAGGTCTCTGTGGATCTCATGAGGTAGAAGCCTTCATGGATAAACAAGCACATCACTACAAGGGCCTTGCTTCTAGATGTCTCCAGGACACCCGAGTGTCTGCCCTTGCTTGGGACCTCTACCTTCTGAGGCTGCCCCTGAGGGAGCCCTCAGGTCAGCTTCTGTGACTATGACCTGTCCGGTGGCTCCTGGTTGCTTTTTGCTGAGCCTGGCCCTTAGAGACTGGGGTATAACAGGGGCTTAATGAGCAGGTATGGGCTGGTGGTGTGGTTCAGTGGTCAGAGCACCTGCCTGGCATCCACAAAGCCCTGGATTTCATCCCCAGCACTGCAGAATCCGGGCGTAGTGTTTATAGGCCTGTAATTCCAGCACGTAAGAGGGGGGAATCAGAAATCCAAGGTCATCCTTGGCTACAAAGGAGGTTCAAGGTCAGCCTGGGCTCCATGAATCCCTGCCTTACCAAAAGCAAAACAGAACAACAGAAAACCTGTACAGGTCTTTCATGGCTGGAGTAGTCGCAGGACAGGAGCTTGAGTTGTCCCAATGCGGCAAAATAGCGTTGCGAGCTGGTCCCTTGTTGGCATAATGAGCAGATAGGTCATGGGCCATGCCATCCCTGGCTAAGCAGAAACTTTGACATTCTGAGATCTCAGAGTCCCTCTGTAGTACTTATACTTCCTTGTTGCTATGACAGAACCCTGGACAAAAGCTGCTTAGGGAGGAAAGGCTTATTCGGGCTCACAGTTTGTAGGTGCAGTCCACCGTGGCGGGAAGGTGGGCAGGGGGAGTGTGGGGTGGCAGTCACTCACCGTGCATTCCCAGCCAGGAAGCATAGGAAGCATAGGGCTGAACACTGACCCGCAGCCGTCTGTCTGTCTTTTTTTTTTTTTTTTTTTTTTTTTTGGTTTTTCGAGACAGGGTTTCTCTGTGTAGCCCTGGCTGTCCTGGAACTCACTTTGTAGACCA
>NC_034612.1:20343415-20361527 GCF_900095145.1 Mus pahari
CCTGCCTCTGCCTCCCGAGTGCTGGGATTAAAGGCGTGCGNCACCACGCCCGGCTCTGTCTGTCTTTTGATTCAGTCCAGGATCCCAGCCCATCAGATGAGCCACCCACGTTTGGGGTAGATATTCCCTCCTCAGTCAACCTCCTCTAGAGACCCCTTCAAGAACTTGTCCAGGGGTTTGTTTTGGTGGCCATTCTGAGTCACATCAGGTTAGCAAGATGAACCGTCACTCCCCAGCTCTTGCCCACATGGGTGGTCAAACCCCACCCTCCACCCCCGCCGCCCCATGCCCTGGTCCGTGGCTCTAAGAGCCACACTGGTGGCACCTGTGGCATCTCTGACGGGAACAGCCTGCACCTTTCTCATGCTCTCTCTTCTCTCTTCCCAGGATGTTTGATGAGCGTATTTTCACAGGTAAGCGGGTACCAGCGGGCGTGATCTGGAGTTGGGCTCACCCTGTTACCTTGAGTCCTCTTCTACGTCTTGGGGTTTTATGTGGTCTCTGGGATTCCGCTGACGGGCAAACTGGAACCCTCCAGGGTTTAGAGTCTCCTTGGAGAAAACAGTAATGCCATTTGCTAAACACACAGCCAGGTTCCTTTCTGTATGTGTCTGTGTGTGTGTCTGTGTCTATGTGTGTGTCTTTGTCTGTGTGTGTGTGACCTGGTGTATATTCGTATGTGTGTGTGTATGCAAGCATGTGCCCATGTGTGTGTGTGTGTGTGTGTGTGTGTGTGTTTACCCATGTGGAGGCCAGAAGTTAACAGTGGGTGTCGTCTTCCACAGTCAATCTCTATGTTATTCTTTTGGGGGACAGATTGCTCATGATGGTGTTTTGTGTCATTGCCCTCCTAATCTCCATTATAAAAGTCACTATTTTTCCGTGAAGGCTGGGGCTCCACATCCAGGTTTTTTGAGATTGCAGGCGTCTGTATTGTATTGCCCTTGTATTCCCCTTCAGCCGTATGCAGACACGTGATCCCACTCCCACAGATAGATAAAACAACTAAGGCACAAGAGAAGTGAGGCGTTGGTGTTTCCCATAGACACGGTTCCAAAGCCTCTGCCATGACCTTGGAGAGGGACGATATCGATTGTGCCTCAGCCACCAAAAGCTGCTCAGATCTTCGGGACATGATGCACCTGAGCCTGAACCCCATTCACCCAGCAGCTTCCTAGCCTTGGCCATTGTCTGTAGGCCTCAGTTTCCCCATCAGTGACATGGAGCTAGATAGCTAGGCAGTGGTGCCTTTAACCATAGTGCTTGGGAGGCAGAGGCAGGAGGATCACTGAATTTTAGACCAGCTTGGTCCACAGAACAAGTTCCAGGACAGCCAGGGCTACCCAGAGAAACCCTGGTTTTTGTTTGTTTGTTTGTTCTCTTTTTTCCCCCCAAAGGTGATACCTACCTTCTAGTTTTTGGTTTTATTAAAGAAGAAAATGGCCCTGTGGGACAAACCTGGTGTGGGGTGCAGCCTTTCTCCCGAGGCTCTAACATGACCATGTCCTGGTAGAGAGCAGAGACACCCTTCCAGATAAGGGCAGGGTATAGGCTGATGAATTCCTGGCTGTTTCAGACACAGCCCCAAAGAAGAGATCAAATGCACATGCCACCCTCCCAGGAGTGCCCGAGAAAGGTCCTGTGGAAGCCACTGCCCAGGGATCTCCTACCAACCAGAGAGACCCTATCTTTAGGGGTTCACAGCCCACAGTCCTCCAACCTAAGGCTCCCGAATAGTGGGATTGCGGGTAGGTGCCACCACATTTGGCTGAAGAGCCATCGTTTTAAAGCCCAACTCTTCCCACAGGGAACAAGTTTACCAAAGAGCCCGTGAAGCTGGAGCCAGCTAGCCCACCAGGAGACACTTCCACGGAAGTCTGTAGGGACAGCATGCTGGACCTGGCTGGGACTGCTTGGTAAGGGTCCTCCTCTGCTCTGGGTGAGCCCTGTGTTCTGCACAGTATAGGAAGGGCTGAGGCCTGGCTCGTCCCCGTCACACCACTTGGGCACTCGGTTTCCACGTAAGAACTCCCAAGTACAGGCCTTCCAGGCCAGTGAGAGACAAAGTGGGGCAAGAGAACGTGGAGGACTAGACAATTCAGGTGTCAGTTATCTTGGGAACCTTCCTTGGTTCCTCACACTGCTTGTCCCTGTGTACATCCCACTGCCAAGTCACTGGCCCTTAACCCCTAACCCTGGCTGTGATCTGAGAGGGACAAGATCTGACCATGTGGAACACAGGTGTGGTTCAGCAATAGAGCCCCTGCCTAGAATCCCCCAGGGAGGGGCTGGGGGCGTGGCTCAGTGGTNGAGCCCCTGCCTAGAATCCCCCAGGGAGGGGCTGGGGGCGTGGCTCAGTGGTGGAACCCCTGCCTAGAATCCCCCAGTGAGGGGCTGGGGGCGTTGCTCAGCTGGCTGAGAAGATGGAGATGGAGATGGAGCCAGGGCCTTGGGAAGCTGATGCTTGATGCTAATGTAGGTTAGTGAGCCAATTCTGTGAATGCATAGGGTTCAGGATGCATGGTGTTCTTATTATTTTTGATGGGTTTTTTTTTTTTTAGCTTTTTTTATTTATTATATGTAATTACTCTGTAGCTGTCTTCAGACACTCCAGAAGAGGGAATCAGATCTTGTTACAGATGGTTATGAGCCACCATGTGGTTGCTGGGATTTGAACTCAGGACCTTTGGAAGAGCAGTCGGGTGCTCTTACCCACTGAGCCATCTCACCAGCCCTTTGATGGTTTTTTGAGTCCGGTTCTCAGTATATAGCTCTGGCTGTCCTGGAACTTCCTATGTAGACTTGGCTGTGATCTCTGGATCACAGAGATCCACCTGCCTCTGCTTCCCAAGTGCTGGGATTAAAGGCATGAGCCAGCATGCCTGGTTTAAGATGATTTTATGTGTATATGTGTGTATGTATGTGTGTGTGTGGTGTATACACCCTTTGAGTACAGATGCCCAAGACCACCAGAAGAGGGCATAGGGCACACCAGAGCTGGAGTTACAGATGTTGTGAACCCACCATGTGGGTGCTGGGAACCATACTTGGGTCCTCTGCAAGAGCAGCAAGCCTTTAACTGCTGAGCCCGCTCACCTTAGTTGGGTTTTCTGAAGCAGACTCTGTTGAACTCGGAGCAGTCCTCCTGAGTCTGTCTCTCAGGTCCTGAGGTCAAAATGGGGCCTGCAGCAGTCAGATTTGGAGGCTGGTTTTGTTTTTTTTTGTTTGTTTGTTTTTTTGGTTTTTTTTTTTTTTTTTGAAATGAGGGCAGAACTGTCCTGGGCCAGGTGGCTCGGGACCAGATCGACACTGGGTCATATGCACCTTCCTTTCTCTCAGGTCAGACATGAGCAGCGTCTCTGAAGACTGTGGGCCAGGTGAGAAGCTGTGGGACTCCCTTGTATATATTCTGTGGCCACCAGTCCCCAACTGACAGCCTGAAAGAAACCAGCCCAGGCTGTGAACCCACAGTAATTGCGATAGTTCTCTACCCATGGCCATGCCCCTGCCCCAAGAATTGCATTGCAAGCAGCAGAACATGCTGGGAACTCTCCCTAACCCTGCATCACCCCTGCCTACCCTGGGTCTGTAGATACACACTCCACCTTCACCCCATGGACTCTTTACAGTAGAGGAACCTAGCTTGGCTTGAGTTTTTCCAAAGGCTCATCTGGCCCTTTGCGGCCTGGGCAGGAGGCAAGGAACCAATGGCTTTTTCTTAGTTGTTCACTGTCAGTTCGCAGACATGAGAATATTCTGGAAAGTCTTGCCTCTGTATGGGCATGTTCATGCCCCTGCCTGACTGAGTCCTTCTTGTTCTCTTTGCAGGAACCTCAGGAGAGATAGGAATGTTGAGGCCCATCAAAATCGAGCCAGAGGAGCTGGACATTATTCAGGTTACTGTCTCAGGTAAGACCTACATCAAAGGACTGTTGGTGTTCCTGTTCGTGGCCAGACATGTTGGCAGAAGCTGTGCTGCTCTGCAGCCCAGTGCTTATTCCATCAGGCTAAGTGCTCTGCCACTGAGCCACACCCCCAGCCCCTCACTGGGGGATTCTAGGCCCACACCCCCAGCCCCTCACTGGGGGATTCTAGGCAGGGGCTCTACCAGTATGCCATGCCCCCAGCCCCTCACTGGGGGATTCTAGGCAGGGGCTCTACCAGTATGCCACGCCCCCAGCCCCTCACTGGGGGATTCTAGACAGGGGCTCTACCACTATGCCACGCCCCCCGCCCCTCACTGGGGGATTCTAGGCAGGGGCTCTACCACTATGCCACACCCCTTTCTCACTTTTTATTTTGAGATAGGATCTGATTCCTGAACCCGATCTGTAGCCCAGGGAGACCCCAAAGCTTTCAGTCCTGCTACTTCACCTTCTTGAGAACCCAAGTCACCAGGTCACAGGCTGTTCCATCTCTGACTGCATGGATCTCTTTTAGAATCGTGACCTGTAGACCGGCTTGGCTGGCCCATTAGGACCTCTAAGGGACCATGGTAGTCGGGACATGTAAAAGACGCCTGCATCATTCAGAGTTTCCTTTTAGATCCTTCACCTACCTCTGAGGAGATGACTGACTCGCTACCTGGGCATCTGCCCTCAGAGGATTCCGGTTATGGAATGGAAATGCCAGCTGGTAAGAGGTGGGCTGGGGCAGGCCATGCTGGGGACCTGCCACCCTGGGGAGCCACAGGGAGGGACAGGTGGGTTGGGAAGCCCTTGCCTTTGTTAGAGAAGACTCAACACACATGGGGTGTGTGAAACCATCCCTGTCTGTGACTTGGGATGTGTCTTGAACTTTGAAATATTTGCACTTGATGAGGTGCTTGGAGCTGGGCGTGGTGGCGCATGCCTTTAATCCCAGCACTAGGGAGGCAGAGGCAGGCGGATCTTGAGGTGTTCAACGCCAGTCTGGTCTACACAGTGAGTTCCAGGATAGCCAGGTAGCCAGAGTAATGTGGAGTCTCAACAGTAAAAGGGGGAGGGGTGTTGTTGTTGCTGGTGGGGCCCCCTGAATCCACATGTCAGTTCCTTTGTTAGAGGTTGAAGCACTTTAGCAGACCGACAGCATAGCATGTTTAAGGGGCTGGGTTCCATACCTAGCATCACAGGGTGTGAAAAATCAACACATGAATATAAAACTCTGTGAACAAGCCAAACACCATGGAGCATTAATCCCAGCACTTGTTGGGATAGAGACAGGAAGGTCAGAAGTTCAAGGTCAGCCTTCGCTGCATAGCAAGTTCTAGGCTACATGAGACCCTGTTTTAAAACACCAAAAATGGGGGTTAGAGTTGGTTCATCCGGTAAAAGCCCTTGTCACACAACCTTGTGACCTAGTTTAGTCTCTCAGACTCCCATGAGAGAATGGACACCTGAAAATTGTCCTGTGACCACCACCTACATCTGCCCTCCTTATACATACATGTAAAGAAATAAAACACACTCAATTAAAACTTGTTTTTGAAATGTGCCAGGCTGGCTGGCTGCTTGCCTGCCCATATATGAGGCCCTGGGTTCCATCCCCAGCGTCACATACATTGGGTGTGGTACCACATGCCCGATAATCCCAGCACCTGGGAGGAGGAAATGAAGAGGACTAGGAAATCAGCTTCGGTCATAGAGAATTCAAGACCAGCCAGAGGTATATGAGAGCCTGTCTCAAAAGAATGAGAGCTGGAGAATTGTTTCAGAGGTTAAAGGATGAGAATGTCGGACTCTCTGGAGCTGGAGTTACAAACAGTTGTGAGCCCACTGATACACATGCCGAGACCTGAACTCCAGGCTCCTGGTAAAGCCGTAACTCCTTCTAACCCCTTAGCCATCTCCCCAGCCCCACTTACTTTATCTTAGACAAATAACCTAAGGTGTGCTGGGTACCAAACCCAAAGCCTTACACATCCAGGCAAGCCTCTCCAATTGATCTGCATCCTCAGCCGTGTGTGTGTGTGTGTGTGTGTGTGTGTGTGTGTGTGTGTACACGCGCGCACACGAGCATGTGCGTGTGTGCGAGCATGTGCGTGTGTGTGCATGCACGTACGCGCACACTTGTATGTGTGTTTCTTTTTATAAATTCTGAGCTAGGACCACACTGTGTTGGGCAGCTAGTCCTGAACTGGCCTCAAACCTGCCTCAGCCCCCCAAGTTGCTGGGACGAGTATCCTTGTTTTATTTCTTTTACGTGATCACATACATTGATAAAAAGCAGTGTGGGGGAGGGAAGGGTTTATTTGACCCACCGGCCCCAGGTACATTGCAGGGGAGTCCATTAAGCCTTAAAGCCTCTGGTGGGATCAGTCACATCCCTCGTCAAGAGCAGTGAGAATGGACACTCCTCATGCTCGCTCTGTTTTACAACTGAGGACCCTGGGGATGTGGCCATGCCCTTTCAGCCTGGCTCTTCCCACCCATGTTAGATTAACATAATCAATTCAGTCCTCTACAGACATGCCCACAGGCCCATTAGATTTAAGGGAATCCTTACTGAGGTTGTCTAACCCCTAGTCATTCAAAATACCAAAACATGGAGGCCCTGCTGAAAAAGCACTTTTTAGGTGGAGCCAGCAAGTCAAGCTAACCATCACAGCTGCTGTGCATCGCCTTGGACTTTGAGACAGGTTCTTGCTACGTAGAGCAGGCTATCCTGCAACCCATAGTCCCCCTGCCTCAGCCTTCCCGTGTGGGAGTATGCCACAATGCACAGCCTTTATACTGTAAATATATGAGACCGTGTTCGTGTCTCTAATGCATTTTTTTGGTGCTGGGAATGGAACCCAAGGCCCAAATGCATGCTGTGCAAATGCACTGTTGCTGGACTGCTGAGCGGCTGCTGGGCTGCACCCCAGACATTCAGCTTTTTTATTTTTAGATAAAGTCTCACTGTGCAGCTTAGGCTGGTCTCAAACTCAGAAACCTGCAACCTCAGACTCTGAGTTCCTAAGATCACAGGTGTGGGCCTCCCCACTCTGGATCCTGGTGCATTAACTTCTGTCGCACCAGGAGAAGGGGCCCTGTTCTTATTCTTCTGTGAGCTCCTCAGTGTCTAGAATAGAGGGGCTGCAGGCTGCTGCCTGCAGGGGTCCATAGAGGAAGATTATAAGTCTCCATTTGATAGGCATCTGTGTGTCCTGGTCCCAGGCTCTTTGGCCTGGCTTTCCCTCCTCCAGTTGAGTTTCCTGGGCAATGTTTCCTAACGTCCTCTGTTTTCTCATAGACAAAGGCCCCAGTGAGGAACCGTGGTCAGAAGAGAGGCCAGCGGAAGGTGAGGCCCTGCCTGTATCCCATAATTCCCTCTCTTGCCCCAGAGGAATCCTCCCTTCTACTCCATTATCTCTCTCCAACACCCTGAATTTATTTAGGTTGGGAGACCCATGTGAGGTGTACCAGGTGGGAGAAAGTTCTAGACTGTGTTAGAATGACAGGCATCCGTCAGAATAAAGTTTTAGCTTAGACTTATATGCACATATCTAGCTGACTTCCATGAAGGATTGTAAGCTCAGTTAGGCCCCTCAGCTTCCTGAGCAAGATATTAGGCTTCAATATATAAAACTAGCTTTCTGTGTAGAAGATACACTAAGAAAAATTGCTTTTCCCCCTCTCTGTTGAGCAAAAGACAGTGTAGGTGGTAATCCTGTTTATCACTAGCATGTCTGCCCCGAGAATAAAACAGCCTTTTATTGAATTTCACTTTGTAGAACACAGCTTGATATAGGTCAGATACCTGTAATTAGGAAGTGTTTCCTGCCCCCTGGTGGCAGTGAATGCAAATTACAGGCTTGCTTTGCACCCACTAACTAGGTATGGAAAATCCAGAAAAGTACAGGCGTGGGTAGAGCTGCCTTTTTCTTTGTTCCGTTTGAAAGTCTCACCACAAGGTCATTTCTGGTGCCTCCAGAGCTGGGGTGTAAGTGAAGCAGCAAGTTTCTGTACCCAGGAAACTCAGCACACTGCCTTTCTCTTCCAGAGAGCCCTGGTGACGTGATCCGGCCCCTACGGAAGCAGGTGGAGATGCTGTTCAACACGAAATATGGTGAGTACGGAAAGGGGCGGGCCTCTAGGACAGAGACAGAGACAGAGACAGGGTTGGGAGTCACCTTCAGGATGGGTACACTTAACTGACTGGTCCATATAGTTCCCCCGTGGCAGCAGCCTCCGGCCGAGGAGCCCACGCTGCTGGCCTGTTGGTGCGCACACTTCCTCCAGACCATTCCCTGGCTCGAGTGCTCTCAGCCTCAGCCACAGGCCTCGTGGACAGCTGTAGGCCTTCCTGGAAATTCACAGCAAGAAATGGCTTCCTCCGGAATCCAGAAGAGTGGGGGTGTGACTCGGTGGTACAGTGTTTTCTTAGAACCCACCAGGGGCGTGGTTCAGAGGGTGAAAGCCCATTCATATAATCTTCTCATGAGGGGTAGAGATGGAGCTCAGTGGTAGAGCCCTTGCCTAGAATCCCCCAGTGAGGGGCTGGGGCGTGGCTCAGTGGTAGAGCCCTTGCCTAGAATCCCCCAGGGAGGGGCTGGGGCGTGGCCCAATGTTAGAGCCCCTGCCTAGAATCCCCCAGGGAGGGGCTGGGGATGAGACTCTGCAGTGAAGTGCTTGTTTAGCGCATGTAATGCCCTGGATTCCATTCCTAGCCCTAAGGTAAAATAAGGAAGAGTCCAGGAAAGAGAATGAGATTAAAGAAGCCTGCTTTCTTTGGCTCCTTGAATTTGCCAGGTGCTGGCTTCTCACTCCATCTCTCATCCCTTCTTTACACTGCCCTTGTACCCTAAGACCCGTTTTACAAATAAGGACATACGACGTTGATGGCAGCCATGATTAGACTACTCAGGGGCAGAGAACCTCAGACAAGCCTCATCCTAGGTCTGGCATGCCAATGGGGCCGTGTGAAGGTTCAGGGGTTTTGAAGGCAGTGGGGTGGGTAGGGGAGAACAGCAGTCACCTCCCAGCAATACTCTATGCTCTGAAGGCTTGAGTGAAGAGCGGCTTTGGGGCTCACATTCCTGGGCTGTATGCCTCCAGACACACCAGGACTTTTATTCTGCCTGCCGACTAGGTGTGTTTTTCTCTCCTCTGGCAAGTTGATAGGGGTCAGCTGAGTGCTGTCTCTAAAGCCCCGCCACCTGTAGGTTGCACAGAGAGATGGGGGCAGGGATGGGGGTCCCAGGTTGCCTCACGGCAACCGTGTATTTGCAGCCAAAGCCATTGGTACCTCAGAGCCGGTCAAGGTGCCCTACTCCAAGTTCCTGATGCACCCAGAGGAGCTGTTCGTACTGGGACTGCCTGAAGGCATCTCTCTTCGGAGACCCAACTGCTTTGGGATTGCCAAGCTGCGGAAGATTCTGGAAGCTAGCAACAGCATCCAGTTTGTCATCAAGAGGTAAGGTCTCGGCTGGGTGTTCCAGGCTAGCCAAGGATACATAGTAAGACCTTGTCTCAAAACACAACAAACAGAAATTTATAAGTAGTGTGGGCTTGAGGGTGGGGCCAGGGAGATGACTCGGCCAGTAAGGGCGTTTGTCCTTTAGCTTGATGGACCTGAGGGTTGGTCTTTGGATAACTGGTTCTCAGCCTGAGGGTAATGACCCCACAGGCACGGTTAGGGGTGGGGTGGGAAGATGGCGGGGGAGGGGGCTTCCAAAAGACCCTTTTACAGAGGTTGCCTAAGACGGTGAGAAAGCACAGATATTTACATTATGATTTATAATAATAGCAAAATTGTAAAGTTGCAGCGAACATAATGTTATAGTTGATGGTCACCACCACAACATGAGGGTCGAAGCATTAGGAAGATGGAGATCCACTGCCTCAGACCCAAACTGTGGAAGAAAAGAACTAACTACCTCAAATTGTCTTCAAACCTTGACATATGTGTCATGGCCTGTATGCCACATACACACACACAAACACAAAATAAATAAATGTAACCAAGAAAGGGCTGGTGAAGCCAGGCGTGGTGGTGCATGACTTTAATCCTACCACTCGGGAGGCAGATTTCTGAGTTCGAGGCCAGCCTGGTCTACAAAGTGAGTTCCAGGACAGCCTAGGCTATACAGAGAAACCCTGTCCCGAAAAAAAAAGGGGCGGGGGGGCTGGTGAAATAGTGTCTTAGTTAGGGTTTTACTGCTGTGAACAGACACCAGGACCAAGGTGTCTTTTTTAAAGGACAACATTTAATTAGGGCTGGCTTACAGGTTCAGAGGTTCAGTCCATTATCATCAAGGTAGGAACATGGCAGCATCCAGGCAGGCATGGTGCAGGAGAAGCTGTGAGTTCTGCATCTTTATCTGAAGGCTGCTGGGAGAATACTCACTTACAGGAAGCTAGGATTAGGGTCTGAAAGCAGCACACACCCACAGTGACACACCCACTCCGACAAGGCCACGCCTCCCAATAGTGCCACTTCCTGGGCCAAACACATCCTAACCATCACAAATGGCCTGGCAGGTGAAGGTGCTTGCTTCCAGGCCTGGTGACTTGAGTTCAGTCCCTGGGCCCACGTGGTAGAGGAGACTCTGACCTCCACTTGTGAGCTATCGCCTGCATGTACATGCGTGCCCATGCAATGTTTTTTTTTTTTTTAATTAAGTTAAAAAAGAAGCCGGGTGTGGTGGCACACGCCTTTTAGCCCACCACTCAGGAGGCAGAGGCAGGCAGATTTCTGAGTTCGAGGCCAGCCTGGTCTACAGAGTGAGTTCCAGGACAGCCAGACCCACCAGGGCACGCACCATCAGCACTCCGAAATAGCTCCAAGATTGCAAAGACTTCTTTCTTTTTTTATTTACTATGGTTTTGATTTTACTGGGTTTGGGTTTGTAGGCTTTTGGTGTTTTTTGTTTGTTTGTTTTTAAGATAGGCTCATGCTTTCTTTTTTATTTATTTATTTATTATATGTAAGTACACTGTAGCTGTCTTCAGACACTCCAGAAGAGGGCGTCAGATCTTGTTATGGATGGTTGTGAGCCACCGTGTGGTTGCTGGGATTTGAACTCAGGACCTTCAGAAGAGCAGTCGGGTGCTCTTACCCACTGAGCCATCTCACCAGCCCCTCGTGCTTTCTATATCTAGCTCTGGATACTCTGGAAATCACTGTGTAGCTCAGGCTGACCCAAGTGATCCTCCTGCCTCAGCCTCCCAAGGGCTCTGGGATTATAGCTGCAGGCCACTGTGGCCTGCTGACTCTAAATTCGAACTGGGTGTGGCAGTTTCTAACTATATAGCAGCAGGAGGGAGGCTGAGGCAGGAGGATGCAGAGCAGCAGCTCTCAACCTTCCTAATGCAGTGACCCCATAATGCTGCAGTGACCCCCAGCCATAGAATTCTTTTCATTGTTACTTCATAACTGTAACATTGTTACTGTTATGAGTCACAATGTAAATATCTGTGTTTTCCAATGGTCTCAGGTGACTCTCCCCCCAAGTGTTGCGACCCCGAGGTTCACACGATACCGGCATCTCAGCAACAAAAACAAAACAGGAGAGATGCTTTAGAGGTGGCTCAGTCACTAAAACAGAAGCCTGAGGAGCTGAGTTCAAATCCCCGTGCCCAAAGTTATGGTACTTTTACAGTACTGGTAACCCCCCAGTTCCACGCGTCATTTCCCATACATACATGCTGTGTGTTCCAATGCTAGGCAGTAGGGATTGGATGGAGTCCAAAACAGGGCATCGGCCAGCCCAGGATTTGGAGAAATTCTCAGAGCGCAGAGCTGTTAACAGCTCCAGTCTCCAGGATGGCTCCTCCAGTCTGGCAAGGACCTTAATTCTATGTTGGTCATGGATAGGAAAGCCCATTGCACAGATCTGTACACTGAGGCCCAGAGGTGCCAGCTACACAGCCCTGGTGCGCGTGGACAGACCTCACTAATGGAACTGGTTATGTTTTCTAGACCCGAACTGCTCACTGACGGGGTCAAAGAATCTGTTCTGGACACTCAAGGTACCTGGGCATGGGGGAGACACAGGTGGATGCGGGAGGGCATCAAGTCTCTGCCATACCCCCTCCTGATGCCCCTGTCCTATCCCCCACCCTAGGCATTTCCCCACTGCCCCTGTCGGGTTTGCCCCCTCGATGTCACCTGGGACCCCGGGTGCTCCCTCCTCACCTGCCTTCTCTCCCCACCCCACCCCCAGAGAGGGACTCCTGGGACCGTCTTGTGGACGAGACCCCGAAGAGACAGGGCCTTCAAGGTAAGTTTAGGCCCATATAAGTTTAGGCATTCCAGAAGCATGACCTTGTCTAGCTTTCGAGGGGGAGGGGTGACAGTGGAAGTGGAAAGAGGCTGGACCCCACCCATGGGCTCCAGGGTATCCGACTGGGCACTAGGGCCAGACTCTAGCCTGGTGTCTCTGAGTTAGACTCTGGCTGTCAGTAGGCAGACAGCCAGGCACAGGACTCCAGTGCTGTCTATTCTGTCTGGTAGTAGTAGCAATGCTATCTATCTATAGTCATTCATCAACCCAGCTTTCTTGGGTTTTTTGTTTTGTTTTAACAAAATCTCAATCATTCTATTTTACCAATGACGACCTGGGAGCCAGATGCTGGAGTGAAAGTCTGCTAGCTCAGAGGCAAAAAGAGCACTCAGTTGACCTCCGTCCTCAGCTCACATCCCAGCACGAGTCCCCTCTCTCACACCTTCTCAAAAGACCTCCTTAAAGGGTCTGAAGAGATGGCCCAGTGGTTAAGAGCACTCACTGGTCTTCCGGAGAACCTGAGTTCAATTCCCAGCTACCAGTTCCAGTGGATCTGAGACCCTCACACAGACACATATGCAGGCAAAACATCAGTGCACATAAAATAAGGGCTGGAGAGATGGCTCAGCGGTTAAGAGCACTGACTGCTCTTCCAGAGGTCCTGAGTTCAATTCCCAGCAACCACATGGTGACTCAGCCATCTGTAATGAGATCTGGTGCCCTCTTCTGGTGTGTCTTAAGATAGCGACAGTGCACTCACATATATAAATAAATCTTTAATAAAAAATTATTTTAAAACACGCACATAAAATCAAAATAAAGTGTTTATCCCTTCAATGCACATAAAATAAAAATAAGTAAATAATTGTCTCTTTTACTGCCCATGCCTCTATCATATCATATCATGTCCTCCTGACTCCCTCTTACTCTCTGTGGTTTTTTTCTTAATAATCCTATGTTATGTTCACTTCCTGTCAACTGGTTGCTTGCTCTGCCTCTTGACCTATGGTTGACTTTATTTAATCCTGTTTAGAATATTCAAGCAGAAAGTTCTAGGATTAAAAGAGTGTGCTAAGGCTAGGCTACACCACAACTAATAATGAGTGTTTCCAGTCATTCCACACAATCTTGGGGTTTGAGGTGTGATCAAACATCTCGCAACATAGTTCTTATTACTCTGAAATCAGAGGAGCGGACAGTGGCGATGGAGAGCCACAAAGGCAGGAAGGAAGGCGAGCGGTGGAACATGGGGAAATGCTATAGGAGGACTTGTAGCTGGACCACGGAGCATGCCCCTGGCAAGGAAGTCCCATCCTGGTACCGCTGACCTGAGAGGCCAGCCAACATCCTTCTATAGGGATGCGGTTGAGGGCCTAATACATCCTAAGAGTGTGCAGCTTAGAGCGCTAGTGGGCGTGGCTAATGCGAATCCCAGGATGACCACCAAGTGACCTCTCCATGGTCGCCATGCTTCTGAGGAGTCAAGAGAGGTAGCAGTGGCCAATGCTGAAGGTAGAAGAGCTGACAGGGATAGGAACCAAATCCTGGGACTGGCTCCCAGTCGCCTCAGCCCTCGCTCCTCCCACATTCTACAGCGAGGGGAATTTGCTTATCTTTCCTTGCCCTACAGCCAGCCCTTAGCAGACTGAGAATGTCACCAGGAGTGCATAGGAAGCACCAGAGGTCATTTCCTTCTTCCCCTGCCATCCATACCCATTCTCTCCTAAGGCCAGGACAGGATGTAACCCCTCAGAGGTCAAGGATGCAGTTGTGACATGCTGGCACCTGGTGGTCCTTAATCAGAACTACTTCAGAATGGTAGAGCCCTTGCCTAGAGTCCTCCCCACCCTGTGAGGAAATATGGCAACAGAGCAAGAGCCCCTGCCTAGAATCCCCCGGGGAGGGGCTGGGGGCGTGGCTCAGTGGTAGAGCCCCTGCCTAGAATCCCCCAGGGAGGGGCTGGGGGCGTGGCTCAGTGGTAGAGCCCCTGCCTAGAATTCTCCAGGGAGGGACTGGGGGCGTGGCTCAGTGGTAGAGCCCCTGCCTAGACTCCCCAAGGGAGGGGCTGGGGGCGTGGCTCAGTAGTAGAGCTCCTGCCTAGAATCCCCCAGGGAGGGGCTGGGGGCGTGGCTCAGTGGTAGAGCCCCTGCCTAGAATCCCCCAGGGAGGGGCTGGGGGCGTGGCTCANCTAGAATCCCCCAGGGAGGGGCTGGGGGCGTGGCTCAGTGGTAGAGCCCCTGCCTAGAATCTCCCAGTGAGGGGCTGGGGGTGTGGCTCAGTGTTAGAGTATTTCTGAGTGATCTGCAAGGCTCTGGGCTCTGTCTCTTGTACCACAAAATAATCAATAGCTCCTGGTGTAGTGGACACTGCTATTCTGCCCCTCTGTCTCCATGAGGTCTTCGAAGACTTCACTCCAACTCCCACGCGGCTGAGGACACAGAAACCCCCTCCCTCTGGTGTCTCACCTCTGGGTTTATTTATTCGTTTGTTAGTTTTCAAATGTCAACAATTAGCTTAATTTTCGTCTTGTTGCTGTTGTCGCAACAGTGTGAGTCCTTCCAGGAAATCAGAAAACACACACACAGATTCTCATGAAGACTGGGTCTAAAGGACTCTGAGGGTCCCACTCCAAAGATCTGCTAATTGCCAGACAAGAAGTTCCCTGTAATTAGGAAGTCATTTTCCTGTAAAAGTCACCAAGTGCCTTTTAATGTAATAGCCTCTGTCCATAATTGTATTCACTTCACAGAAAATTACAACACCAGACTCTCGCGGATCGACATTGCCAACACACTTAGAGAACAAGTCCAAGACCTGTTTAACAAGAAATACGGTGAGTTACAGGCAGGGGTCAGGTGGAGGGAGAGGGGTGGGTATCTTTCTGCCTGTGCCAACTTCACACTTGGCAAGGAGGTTGATGTATATTTTAGGTATTTCTTCGCTTGGTTTTTTAGCGTATTTATTGTGTGTACAGGCATGTATGTGGGTGCATACATTCCCCATCACCAGTGTGGTCAGACTGGAGAAGGTGCTTCCTTCTACCATGTGGGTCCTGGGAATCAAATTCAATGTGCCAGGTTTGATGGCAACCACCTTGGTGCGCCGAGTCATCCTACTAGCTCTCTCATATTTCTTGAGCATCTATTATTTGCCAAGCACTGAGGGCATGGGGTCCCAGAAAACAAGCCCAGTGTGGGATGTGGTTGGTGGTGTGTTCCTGTAACTTTATCACTTGGCTATGACAGAAGGATTGCTCTGAGTTCCAGGTCTGGCATGAACTACAGAGTAAGATTTTGTTGAGAGACAAATAGAGAACGTGTGTAGATGCTAGCTGATGAGGTGGCTTGCAAGGTATAGGTGCTTACTGCCGAGCCTGATGACCAGAGTTCGATTCCTAGACCCCACGTAGTGAAAAGGGAAAGCCAACTGCTGCAGTATCACCCTCTTGCCTCTACTGTATGCACCGTGGGGTGTGCACACACAGGTGCTCAGTCACACACACACACACACACAAATGAAGATGTCATTTAAAACTCTTTAATAGAGGCTGGGGTATGGCTCTGTTGATAACTGCTTCCTAAGCATGTGTAGAGCCCTGGGCTCCATCCATGACACCGCATAAACTGGGTATGTTAGCAGAATTCTAGGCAGGGGCTCTACCACTGAGCCACGCCCCCAGCCCCTCCCTGGGGGATTCTAGGCAGGGGCTCTACCACTGAGCCACGCCCCCAGCCCCTCCCTGGGGGATTCATGACACTCAGGAGGTAGAGGCAGGCAGATCAGAAGTTCAAAACCAGCCAGGAGGTGGTGGCATACACCCTTTTCATTTTATTTTATTGAGATTTATTTATTTTCTGTATACAAGTACACTGTTGCTGTCTTCAGACACACTAGAAGAGGGCATCAGATCCCATTACAGATGGTTGTGAGCCACCGTGTGGCTACTGGGAATTGAACTCAGGACCTCTGGGAGAGCAGGCAGTGCTCCTAACCGCTGAGCCATCTCTCCAGCCCCTGATGGTGCACACCTTTAATCAAGAAAGAAGGAAGGAAGGACTTCAAAGCCATCCTCAGCTACATAGTTGGTTGGAAGTCAGCCTGAGCTACATGAGATCCTGTCTCAAACAAAACTTAAGAATTGCTGGTGAGGGCGAGGGACTGGAGAGACTGCTCTCCTAGAGGCCCTGAGTTCAACTCCCAGCAACCACATGGTGGCTCACAACCATCTGTAATAGTATCTGATGCCCTCTGGTGTGTCTGAAAACAGCGACAGTGTACTCATAGAAAATAAATAACTCTTTATTTAAAAAAAAAAAAAAAAGAGAGAGAGAGAGAGAGACATAGGGCTAGGCGGTGGTGGCACATGCCTTTAATCCCAGCACTTGGGAGGCAGAGGAAGGCAGATTTCTGAGTTTGAGGCCAGCCTGGTCTACAGAGTGAGTTCCAGGACAGCCAGAACTATACAAAGAAACCCTGTCTCAAAAACCAAGAGAGAGGGAGAGGGAGAGGAGAGGAGAGAAAGAAAGATATGCTGGTGAGGATGGAGAGGTGGCTCAGCCATTAGCATTGGCTTCCTTTGGTTTTCATCACCCACATGGTGGGTCACAACCATTTGTAACTCTAGTCTCAGGGGAACTGATATCCCTTTCTGGACTCCAAAAACACCAGGCCATGCACATGGTGCACAGACATACAGGCAGATCAAAGACCCATACACAATTAATTAATTAAAAGACTTTGTACGTAGAGGAGCTAGGCGTGATGGTATATGCCTTTAATCCCAGAACTAAGAGGCAGAGGCTGGTAGATCTCTGCTTGAGACTAGCCTGGTCTACATAGGAAGTCCCAGGCTAGCCAAGGCTACATAGTAAGACCCTGTCTCAGAAGAAATGGGGAGAAAGGAGAAAGGGAAGGGACCTGAGGCCAGGTAGACAGTGGTCCCTGGGATCCAGACAGCACCCTGGCTGCCTTTTCGTACCTTCTTCCCTGCTGGGTGGAGAACACCTAGTCATTCCCTGGGTCAGCTTCCTAAGGCTGACTCTGAATATGAATACCTCGGTCTGGGGAAGAGCTGATGTTTCCAGGGCTCCCATCCAGGAGACAGATCCCCAGTGGTACAGCCTAGAGGCTGAGAAATATTAAGCGTTGCCTTAACCCAGTACCAGGAGCCATGTATTCGAGGCCCACCCAGCGTGGATTCTCACTCTGCATAGTACACATACTATTAATCTCCACATACAACTTCTCCCATCTTCCACAAAGGTCCTGAGCCCTCTGGGAGAGAAGCTCCCAGACTCCTCTTGCTCAGCCTGTTCTACCTGTTGCTCCTGACTGGTACAACTGCCTTTCTCCTATCCAGGTGAAGCTCTGGGCATCAAATACCCCGTGCAGGTGCCCTACAAGCGAATCAAAAGCAATCCAGGCTCAGTAATCATCGAAGGCCTGCCCCCCGGGATCCCATTCCGCAAACCCTGCACCTTTGGCTCCCAGAACCTGGAAAGGATTCTCTCTGTGGCTGACAAGATCAAGTTCACGGTCACCAGGTATTTGATGAGGAAGAGCTCAGACTAGCCTGGCTGGGATTGGGAGCCGACTCCAGAAGTTCCTATAGTAGGGGTGTTGGAGAGGGACTACAGCTAGCCAGTCGAGCTTGCTCCGTGTTGGGTGAAAAAAACTCTGCTCAAAAAGGAAACGAAGAAAAGTAGACTGATGAAGGAAGATTCTGGAAGGTGACCTTTGGCATGCATGTGTACACGTAAACAAGACTACTTCTCTCCCCCCACCCCCAATACACATGCTCACATGGTACAGAGCCCCAAAACAGGCCTCCCATCCCAGCACACAGGAAGCAGAGGCAGGAAGGTTATGGGTTAGTTAGCCCTGCCTTCATAATTAGACCCTTTCTTTTTTTTTGTTTTTTTTTTT